>NW_024080722.1:936111-1062347 GCF_003009895.1 Hyaena hyaena
TGCGTGAGCAGGGGAGGGTCAGAGAGAGAGGGAGACACAGACTGAAACAGGCTCCAGGCTCTGAGCTGGCAGTCAGCACAGAGCCTGATGCGGGGCTCGAACCCACGAACCGCGAGATCATGACCCGAGTGAAAGTCAGACGCTCAACCGACTAAGCCACCCAGGCGCCCCACAGCCGGCTTCTTCTGTCTCTGTTTCTCTCCGGGCTGGCACTTCGTTGTTGTCACTCACTGAAAACCAGCTTTTTCTCCTTCTCAGAAAACAGCCACTCGAACCATCAACCAACAGCTACCTAGTTGCCAGCTCCTTTCTAGAAAGCAGCAGCTGGCTTCTCTGACCCAATTTCAACACCCCGGAGAAAGATTCTTCTTGGCCCAGCATGGTCACATGCCCACCTGGCCTGAGCATGGCTGGAAAGTTCCCCCAGCATGCTGGGGCGATTCCTCACCCTGACTTTCTTCGTGGAGGAACCAGGCACCATAAAAGAGGGCCTGGGAAGAAAAGAATGCTGCCACTCACCTAAAATCAAGAAAAGGAAAGAGCCATCCTTGAGAAAGCTGCTCTAGAGAGCGATAGCCTATAAACATAGTTTCTGAAAAGAATGAATGACGAAGACACAGAATTTAGGAAAGAACTAAAATGGCAGAAGCCACTTCATAGTTACTGTATCTCCTAAATCTCTTGTGAAATAGCCACCCTACTCCCATCGTCATTGCCTCAGCTCTTACCTTATCATCTTTGGGCTGAAGTGTTGCAACAGCCTCTCAACTGGTCTCTGTGCCTCCAGGTCTCACTTCATCCTCCAAATCGTCCACCCCACCAGGGCTTCCAGATGATCTTTCCTTAAGCAACGTGTAATCCTGTCATTTTCCTGCTTAAAAACCTCCTCGCTCAGCCTTCAAGGCCCTCCTTAGTCTAGAAGCAGCTTCACCTGCTCTCCTTCCCTAGACGCCCGGACTTCTCCTCCACGGCCTCTTTACCGGCACTCAGTGCTGTTCTATCTTCTCAAGCATTTACTCTCTCTATTCCCTGTGCCCAGGGTGCCCTTCCCATCTCCATTACCTCTGCCTGGCGATGCTACTTCTCCCTGTGTGGTGACTCCACATTGTGTCTATTTTTAGTTCTGGAGACATCTGTCTCCTCTGCTCTCTTTCAAAGCATGAACCCCGTCTCATTTATTTTACAATCCCCAGTTCCAAGCCTAGGGCCTAAGTTGTAGTAGGAATCCAGAGATGCTCATGGGAGGGTGTAGTAAGAGAGGGAGGGAGAAGTGGGGGAAGGAAGAGAAGGGAAGCGAAGAGGGAAGGGGAGGGGGAAGAAAAGGAAAGGAAGGGAAGGGAAGGGAAGGGAAGGGAAGGGAAAGGAAGAGAAGGGAAGGGAAGGGGGGAGGGAGGAAGGGGAAGAAAGGATTAAGGAAAAACCAAGGACTTGAAGTTACAACACTTGTTTTCTCTGCTATCTGTTACCAGCTTGGACAGGTTGACACTTCCTACCTAACTCAAGGGCTTGTTGGAGATCAAATCAAGAAAAGAACACGGAAGCACTTTATTTCTATGCAAACCTTCATCACTATGAACTGGCCGTCATGTCGTATTTATTCTCCTCACTGCCTGAAGACTGCAGTCCTAGTGAACCACCTTTTTTGGTCTGGGCTCCCTTGCAGGGGGAGGAGGAGTCAGGGGGCGGTGCGTTAGATTTCGCTACACTTTCTCATTGCCACAATCTTGTGAAGATCAAGTGATGCCGGCCCTGAGATTCATTAGGATCACAGGGTAAGGAGTGAGCAAACTTGATAACATTATTCACTTTAGGATATTTTCTGCACCCCTTAAATCTTGGGGCCCCCTGATTTCAACAAAGAACAAGGAATATCGACAACCCTTAACCATTGCTAGTGATATAAAGTCAAATCAGAAAATCTCTTCTTATTTCTCATTCAAGATTCTGGATCAGTTTCACTGGAGAGGGGCTTCAGCTGGATGTTGCAATGGGAGCCGATGAGCCACTGCTTCACTTTGCAACTACTTATCCATGCGAATCAGGATTTTCTCAATACTATGTAACCAAAATAGAAGGAGGAGGAAATTAGAAGCCTCACAGATGGAAGACTCCAGCTGTCATCTGCACTTGCCTAGTAGACCAGGTGCGGCCTGTTTAGGTCTGATGGCATGTTAGGAAATAGAGCAATGTGGGACAAATGCTGGACAGTGGTGTAGCAGGGCTTCTCTTACGTGGGAGTAAATGGACACTTGAGCGCTGGCACAGCCTTTCCCCCCAGTGTCGGCCTGAGCACCTCTGGCCTGGCTGGTTCCTGACTCCTTAGGGACTATACTGAGAACTGAACTTGAGCTTACCTCTTTGGGGACTGAGGGACAGCAGGGAGCCAGGTCTCCTCACTTGTATCCTTGTCCCATGCATGTCTTCTGTACTGCTCCTTTGCTTTCCCAGAATAAAGCCTGTCCAAGTCATCATCCTCACTGGTCTCTGCACCCACTCTAACTTCTTGATCGGGCCTGACTCAACTAGATCTCTTTTGTCTGTCTGCTCAGTTGCTTCCCACCCCCGCATCTCCGGAAATTGTTCTTCCCACCCCCACCATCCACAGGAATGCCACAGAAACTGCCAGGTCTGTCATTTTGCACACACCTTGGACCCTGACCTGTAAGGACACAAGTCTAAACCAGACTGACTCCATAATAGGCTTTAAGTTTCCCCTCTAAACTAGAAGGCCTAAGTTTCAGTTTCCCTGAAACTATCAGGCAGCTACACACTGCCCAAGGCCGAAGAAACTGCCCACCACTTCACTCCACCACACTACCTTGGCAACACCCAATCAAGAAAGGCCAGCAACTATAGATAAATCTCAGCTGCCTAATGTAAAAGTTAACCCATTAGTAGCCGAACAAGACTCTAGGCTCTCTCTATGGTTGGTTAAATTCAAAAGTACTCTAAATGTTGTAATTGGGTCTTGCCAAAAGTAACAAATACTCTAGACAATGTGTATGGTTAAACCCGCTGATATTGTATAATTATGATTGGATCACTGTTTCCATGCCACAAGTTCTGGAACTCCCCCATCACAAACCCCATAAAAACCCTACTCTGCCTTTGTTCGAGGCTCTCAGCACGGATCCACCGTGCTGGTGAGGTCTGGGAGCCCGAGCTCGAGCCCGTAATAAAGCCCTTTGCCTTTGCATGCGTGACTCGGTCTCCCCGGTGGTCTCTGGTTGTTGAGGATACTGCGATCTGGGTATAACAATCATGACTAACTGAGAAGGAGGCCCTTGCCCTTGGAGAGGACAGCCCCAGCTTCTGGACTGATCTATCCCTTCCTCCAGAATCTTTGGAACAGGGTCCAGGGGGCAAAAATCAGCCTTTATAGGGATGGGCCAACTAAGGTGTGTAAAACCAGAATCTGTGGGTGTGCATGTGTTCTATGATGTTTACCAGAAAATGAAGAAAGCTGGTCTGCAATGAGATAGAGCAGTGAGATCTGAGATGGAGAGAGAATTCTGCCAGACTTTACATTTCCAACTATGTTCCTCATGAGTCTCAGTGGTATTTCTGTACTAGAATTCCAGGAGATGGCCCTGGATGCCCAGAATAAATCTCCAAATGTTGCCTAAGCCTGGCTAAAGTTTCTATTAGTTGCAAGCAAAGAAATCTCATGTATTTACATTGTGAAAAATTTCAATATTTGTATCCACCAAAAATACCTCATTTTCTCACTAACTAGCTTTCTAATTAGCCAGTTTAACAAGTGTGAATTTATATAAATGAAATATCTATCAGTTTGGATGCTTCTGACTTCAGGATTGCCTGCTTATGGTCACAGGATGGCTGCAGCAGCTCCAAACATCATATCCTCACACAATATTCACACTTATTCATATATAGCTTTTACAAACACTTTTTTTCAGTATGAAAAAAACTTAAATCACTTAAAAATAGAAAGAGTTGTATAATGACTCCACCATACTCTTCAGCTGGCTTTCACAGCTATCACTGCACACTCCGTATATCATCGACACATTCATGTGACTTTCACGTCCTTTCAGATTAATTTGAGGCAAATCCTAGACATTGCATTATTTCTTCTGTAAATATCTCAGAATATATGTGTAAAGGATAGAAGTTCTTTTTTAAAAAGTAATCACAATATCATGATCACAGCTATTGACAAAACTATTGACAATCATTTCCTAGTGCCATCAAAACTGAAGGACTCTGTTTCCCTGATGGTCTTCAAAACATGCTATTTTGTTAATTCGAATTCTTTAGGAAATTATGTTATTTTCCAAAGATAAATATTCATACTGATAATTCCAATTGAAATGGAGGACTATAGTTTTCACTCAGCCTTATCAATCCTAATCTGTATCTATATGTCAAATGTCTCAGTTCTCAAGGACACCGATGTAATTACTTATGTTTAATCCCATAACATGTACATCTTTCTGTCTTTAGCTATATCACTTTAGGGATATAGAGTCAAATGATGGTGATTTAAAGTCTCCCAGGGGCTCCTGGGTGGCTTGGTTGGTTAAGTGACTTCAGCTTAGGTCATGATCTCACCATGACTGGTTTCCAGCCCTGCATCAGGCTCTGGGCTGAGAATGCAGAGTCTGCTTGGGATTCTGTCTCTCTCTCTGCCCCTCCCCTACTTGTGCTTTCTCTCTCTCTCAAAATAAATAAAAAAATAGTCACTCAAAGTCATTCTTTGTGGTTATGTCATCCACTGACATAACCACAAAGGAGGATCATCTTTCTCATATTTTACTCTCAATTTCTAAGGATTGTTTTTGTTAATTTAATTTGGTTTATAATTATATAAAATACTTACAGGGCTCCAATGTTAAATCTACAAAACAAGGTATATTTTTTAAAGTTTGGATTCTACCTTATCTTCTCCAGTCCCTCTCTCTGCTATCATAGTATTAAATTTTTATAGCTTCTTCTTTTATTTGTAGTTAAATGATTACATATTCTATATATATGTAGTTAAATGATTACATATTCTATACCTTATTTTCTACATTTCTCATTTTACTTAAAAAATATATCCTGGAGAGGCGCCTGGGTGGCTCACTCGGTTAAGTGTCCGGCTTTGGCTCAGGTCATGATCTCACAGTTCATAGGTTCAAGCCCCACATCAGGCTCTGTGCGGACAGCTTGGAGCCTGGAGCCTGCTTCAGGCTCTGTGTCTCCTACTCTGTCTGCTTCTCCCCCACTCATGTCCTATGTCTCCCCCACTCATGCTCTATGTCTCTCTCTCTCTCTGTATACACACACACACACACACACACACACACACACACACCCTGGACATCACACCATAGCCAAAGAGAATTTTCTTACTCCCTGGTACAGCTCCATAAAACTCTATTTGGGGGAGGTACCCTAGTTTATTCAATCAGTCTTCTATTGATGGGTTTTGAATTGTTTTCAGTCTCTTGCATAGAGGGGCTTGTATGAACATCTTTTCACATTTTTGCTGGGGCATCCCCGTGACATATCTCTAGAAGTGCGATGGCTTTATTGCTGTACAACCTGTCAGAATGATTAAAATTAGGAGAGAAACAATGACGATACCAAACATTGATGAGGATGTGGAGCAACCGTAACTCTCAAGCATCACTAACAGGAGTAAAAAATACTTTGAAAAATACTTTGGCAATCCCTTATGAAGTTTAATATACATTTCCAATACAACCCAGCAGTTTCTTTCCTATATATTTACTCAAGAGAAACAAAAATTTATATTCATACAAATCATGCCAATATCTGAACGTTTATAGAGGCTTTATTCAGAACTGCCAAAGAACTCCAGTGTCTTTCACCTGGTGGGTAAATTGTAATACATCTCTACAATCGAATGCCAGCCAGCAATATAAAGAACAAACTACTGATACACCACACCACGGATGAATTTCCAATGCATTATTTTAAGAGAAAGAAACCAGATTTAAAAAACTACATACTCCATGATTCCTTTTATATGACATTCTCTAAAGGGCAATACTATAGGGACAGAGAGCAGATCAGTGATTGCCAGGGACTGAGGCGAGGGGATGGTTTGACCACTAAGGGGCATCACAAAGGAATTTCTTAGGTTGATGGAACTGCTGTACATCTTGTCTGTAGTAGTAATTGCACAGTTATATGTGTTTGTCAAAGCTCAGAATTGTGTACTCTAAAGAGTTAGTTTTATATGTAAACTATGCCTTAATAAACCTGACTTTTAAAACAGTGCACAATTTTGCTGATTGCTGCCCAAATCCCCTCTGTGGTAGAATGATTAATGGCTCCCATAGATATTCATGTCCTAATGCCAGAAATCTGTGGATGTCACCTTATAAGGCAAACAGGATTTTGCAGATGCGTTAAGAACCTCGAGATAAGGAGAGTACCCTGGCTTATGCAGGTAGACCCTACCTGCAATCATAAATATCCTTATAAAAGAGAGGCAGAGGGAGGCTTTACCGTGGAGAAGGCCATGTGAAGACAAGATGGAGGAAGGAGCGATGTGCCAAGGAATTCAAAGAATGAAGCTCTGGAAGGTGGAAACGACAAGGAAAGAGAATCTCTTCTGGATCCTCCAGGGGGAGCAGAGCCCCTGTCAACACCTTGGTTTCAGCCCAGCGAGACTTCTCACTCCCAGAACTCTAAGAGGATAATTTGTGTTATTTAAACTCACCAAGTTTGTGGCAATTTGTTACCATAGCAATTGGCGACTAATATACCTTCCAAGGGGATTACACTACACCCAAAGCGTAGGGGTGTCCTTTATTTAAGAATGAGGAATAACTCTCTGGAATCCCCAGGACAGTCATCCCCTCATATCTCATTGTCCAGAATTGTGTCACATGGCCTTTCTTAAAGCCAATCACTGGCAAGAATCATCAACCTTCTTCCTACTCCTTGGTCTGAGGCTGCAGCATTCTCTCCTGACCCACACAGCTGCCTGACCCTGACCAATGTCAGGGTTCTGCCTTCAAGGAAGTAGAGGGCTGTAGCTTTGGGTTGGCCATTAATGGTGCCCACCTCAAAAGTTCTTTGCAGAAGGGGCACCTGGCTGGCTCAGTCAGTGGAGCCTATGACTCTTGATCTTGGGGTTGTGAGTTCGAGCCCCATATTTGGCACAGATTACTTAAAAATAAAATCTTGAGGCACCTGGGTGGCTCAGTCAGTTGGACATCCAACTCTTTATCTCAGCTCAAGTCTTGATCTCAGAGTCATGAGTTTGGGCCCTTCATTAGGCCCTGAGATGGGCAGGAAGCCTTCTAAAATAAAATAATAAAATAAAATAAAATAATAAAATAAACTCTTTAAAAAAGTTATTTGCAGAAAAAGAAAACCCTTCAGTTAAATACACGTTTTACAAGAATTTAAAAATCTAGTTGGAGGGGCACCTGGGTGGCTCAGTCGGTTACATGTCCAACTCTTGATTTCAGCTCAGGCCATGATTTCATGGTTCATGAGAGCGAGCTCTGCATCAGGCTCTTCACTGACAGCTGGGAGCCTGCTTGGTATTCTTTCTCTCCTTCTCTGTCTCTGCTCCTCTGCTCAAGTACATGCACATGTGTGTGTGTGCTCGCTCTCTCTCAAAATAAAAAAACATGAAAAAAAATAAAGAAAAATCTAGTTAGAGTAGACTCTCTGAGGGGCCATCAGCGGCAACCTCCCAACCGGGGCTTTCCTCTGTCTGCCACCATATGGCTTTGCCCTCTTCTCTCCCCTTTTTTTCAGAGGAGACAAGGCTGAGCTAAGCTCTGCTAGTGAGTCACCAAGGTTATATAAGGCCCTGTGAACACGGTCTGTCTTCCAGAAAAATGTCCCACTTGCAATACTAACTCAAGTCCTATTAAGGGAATCTTCTGTTTTCTCCCTGTTTTAGCTTTTCTCTGACATATTATCCTAGACTGTCAGAGCTGCATAGGCCCTAGGAGGTAATAATAATAATGATACATAATTTATTATTGTTATGGTAATTACAAGAGCTACCACTTATCAAGCACTTACTATGTTTCAGGCACTTTGTAGTTTTTATCACATTTAATTCTCGAATGTTCTTGGTGAAATAAATATTATCATCTCCATCTGATAGATTTTGAAACCCAGGAAAAGGAAGGGTGAGTTATCCAAGGTAAATGTTGGCACCAGGGTTCAAACCGAGATCTGTCAAGACTTCAAAGTTTTTTTCTCTCAAACACCATGAAGTCCAAAACCTTCCATTCTACCAATGGGAAATGAACTTGGGGTGAAGGGATGGAGAAGAGGGGGCCACTGGGAAGCATAAACGTCTTGTGCAGCTCATCTGACCCACGAGGGATGCTTGCTTCCTCTAGGGCAACAAGTAACTGCCTCAGCTCTTCTCTCCCCTCCACGGAAATCAGCATTTATGAATCATCAGGTAACCGAGCTTCATAACAGAATGGGTATTTGGTTTTTTTGCAAAATCAGGGCAATTGTGATTTTTGCATGTATTCAACATTGTTGGGGGACACAGTTTTATAACACGAGGAATGCCTTACACTTCATAAAACTCTTTCAAATACTTTCTCTCATGTGATCCTTGCTACAGCTCTGTGAAGCAGGAAAATATAATTATTGCACTTCAGAGACGAGGAAGCTAAGACCTCAAAAGGTTATAGGTATACTTGCCCCAAGTCTCACAGATTATTTAGTGGCAGAGTCAGAATCAAAACTTGGGCCCTGTTCCTTGGGAGGAAGTTTGTTGGCAGTGAGGGCCTGACATTTTCCTAGGAATTTTAGACTCTCATTTTCAAGTTTAAAGATGTAATTAAGATTTTGATTGGCTGAGGTGATTTTTTTTCTTGGCTGAGATTTTTACACTGCATAAATCAACTTCGTGAGAAATGACAGCTTTGTAATCTCAAGTCTTCCCATCCTTCACTTTTTATGCCTACAAGTAGAATCTAGTGGGTTTTCTTTTTCTTCACAGGGAACCCTTTGAACTTTTGCTGAGATTTTCCTTTACAAACTGCCTTGGGAGCTGATTTGAATAACGTCTTTGGTTCTGTTATGCTTTTTTTTTCTAAGTGATTTTTATTACATGATTTTTATTTCCATGTAGTAACCCGATACTTGGTTGAACATTCTTGTGGTTTCCAGGAGCTTTTCTTGATCTTCAGTTCTCAGGATAGAATTATTCCATTTGCAAATTATTAAAAACAAAGAACAACAACAACAAAAAAAACCCTGTTCTCCTGGCTCCACCACGAATGCTCCTTTTACCACATGACACTGCATTTTTCCACAGCCCCGCATTTTCCAGATGACGAAATGGCTCCTTTAAGTGCCAGTATACTTAGGAATATAACTGCCTGAGCTGAAATATCTTTCTCAAAGGAATTATAATGTGTAGCAAACAGCTGTGGTTTTTTGCCTGCACAACACATCCTTCCCCCCAATCTTTCACAGAAGCTGCCCTTCTCTTTCTTTGGGGAACTGCCCCTCCCACTGGGGGTTGTGGCGAGCCTGTCTATCAGGGGGTCCAATTCACAAACCCCTAAAGATACCCTGGGTCCACCCAACTGATTCTTCCAGGAATTTGTGTCTTGAGAGAAGGGACACTTGGCCAGAAGGACACTGGAGCAGAGTCATCTAGAAGGCGGACCCTAAAGAGACATCCCTGTGTTTTTCTGTGGAGCTGCCCAGATTTCTATCCTTCCTGAAGCCTGCTAGTTCAAATCCTCCTATGGTTCCAGGAGCTACCCGATATCCTTTCAATATCTCTTCGTTTTCTTAGGCTTGCTTCTGTTTCAAATGATATCGACATCGGTGCCCAATGGTCAGTTGCAGATAATTCATCCTGTTATGGGTTGAATAGTGTGCGCTGCCCCCCCCCCCGCCAAATATGTTGAAATCTAACCCCGTACCTTCAAACGTGATCTCATTTGGAAATAGGGTCTTATAGAGCAACCAAATTAAAATAAAGTCATAGGACAGGCACTAATCCAATGACTGATTCCTAAGAAAGAGGAAATAGAGCAGGACGTCTGGCTTGTGAATGGGCACCTTCATTTCACGTGCGACCAAAGGGTGGTTTAAAAATGGGTGATGTGGGGTGCCTGGGTGGCTCAGTTGGTTTGCTGAGCATCAGACTTCGGCTCAGGTCACAATCTTGCAGTCCGTGAGTTCAAGGCCCACATCGGAGCCGGCTTCCGATTCTGAGTCTCCCCCTCTCTCTCTGCCCTTCTCCCACTTGCACTTTGTCTCTTCCTCAAAAATAAATAATCATAAAAATTTTTTAATTAAAAAAATAAAAATGGGTAATGTTGAGAACAGCAAGAAGATTTTTGTTCAGAAGTGTGCCCACTGCCATACCATGGAAAAGGGAGGCAAACACAAGACAAGCCAAGTGCCTGGAGTTTCTTACATGGATCCCAATCAGAACAAAGGCACCCCCTGGGAAGAGGAGACACTGATGGAGTATTTGGAGAAGCCCAAGAAGTACATCTCTGAAACAAATATGATCATTGCTGGCATTAAGAAGGCAAGGGAAAGAGCAGACTAGATAGCTTATCTCAAAAAAGCTACTAAGGAGGCATAGTTAGCCATTGCCTTATTTAATACAAAACAAAAATCTCTCATGACTTTTAAAAAAAATTTTTTTTAATTTATTTCTGAGAGAGAGAGAGAGAGTGAGCATGAGCAGGGGAGGGTCAGAGAGAGAGGGAGATACAGAATCTGAAGCAGGCTCCAGGCTCTGAGCTAGCTGTTAGCACAGAGCCCTACGCGGGGCTCAAACCCATGAACCGTGAAAACCTGAGCCGAAGTCAGACACCTAACCGACTGAGCCACCCAGGTGCCCCAAAATTTCCTGCATTTAAAATGTTGCCTTTGCTTAATGAAAGGCACTTTAGTGTGGTTTATGTATAATATTAAATAAAGAATATTTAGCACTTCTCAAAAAAAAAAAAGAGGAAATTAGGACACAGAGATAGACACGTATAAGAGGAAGACAGTGTAGAGACACACAGAGAAAAGGCCATGTCAAGACAAAGAATTGGAGCGATGCATCTATCTACAAGACAAAAACAAAACAAAACAAAACAAAACAAAACAAAACTCCTGAAAGTGACCAGAAGCTAGGAAAGAGACATTTAAAACAGTTCTTCCCTAGCATGTTTAGAGGGAGTGTGGATTTCAGAGTTCTGGCCTCCAGAAGGTGAGATAATACATTTCTCTTGCTTTCAGCCACCGAGTCTGTGGTACTTTGTTCTGGCAGGCCTAGAAAACAAATCCTGTTCTTAAGGAAACATGGACTGTTTTGAACGATGTATAGCAGATTGCTAGCTGTTCACCGAAACCCTTCTCCCCTTTGTTGCCTAGAAGTAGCCTTGCAGCCAGGCATACGACCGCCCCACGAGATATCTCTGCCAGCTTCCCTCGTGATCAGGGTGGCCACGTATCTGACTTCTCCCCAGTGGAACGTTAACTGAGAGTGACGTTTGCCATTCCTGGATCTGAGCTCCGAGACATCCCAGCAAGGCTCCTCCACTCTGTTTCCTTTATTGCCAATTAGAACTCAGATGCGAGGGCTTCATCTCTGCAGAAGAAAACACTGCCGATGCCACGGAAGAATGCATGGCAAAGGAGGAAAGCTCGATCCTGTGCTGGATCACTCAATTCAAGGGAAAGTAGGTCACTTTAGTTTGTCATTTTTTTGTTAAGCATTTTGTTATTTTTTAAACTTTTTTAAGTTTATTTGTACTTATTTTGAGAGAGAGAGGGGGAAAGCAGGGGAAGGGCAGAGAGAGAGAGAGAGAGAGACAGAATGCCAAGCAGGTTCTGTGCTGTCAATATAGAGACCAGTACAGAGACCAATGCGGGGCTTGAACCCATGAAACATGAGATCATGACCTGAGCTGAAATCGAGTCAGACGCTTAACCGACCAAGCCAGCCAGGCACCCCTAGTTTGTCTTTTTTTTTTTTTTTTTTAAGTTTTTAACGTTTTATTCATTTTTGAGACAGAGATGGAGCATGAGCGGGGGAGGGGCAGAGAGAGAGGGAGACAGAATTGGAAGCAGGCTCCAGGCTCTGAGCTAGCTATCAGCACAGAGCCTGACGCAGGGCTCAAACCCATGAACTGTGAGATCATGACCTGAGCCGAAGTCGGACGCTTAACTGACTGAGCCACCCAGGCGCCCGTGGTTTGTCTTCTTATTAGGAACTTAGCTTTACCTCTAACAGATCCATGGTTACTGAACTGAGACGAGATGCAAGGCACTAGGAGTCCTGATCATATTCCTGTATGGGAACTAGTAGTAGCTCATGGAACAGTGACCACGAAAATCATCTCTTTTGGTCTCTTGGGACTTTTTTTTTTTTTTTTTTTTAGTGTATGAGTTCATTTCTATAAAATATCCAGATTTTTTTTTTTTTTTTTTGTCTCAGGACTTTTTACAAGCTGAAGTCAAATTCTCAGCAACGTGAAAGGAAGAGGAGAGATACTAAAACCAGCAAGGTGGCTGCTTCTGAGGGCATTAGGTAATTTCCGCTGAGAGAATGGGAAGATCAAGTCTCGAGATACACGCTACAGAGCACACAGTGAAATTCAGGGCTTTTCTCCGGTGACGTGAAGAGTCTTTCTTCTGAGGTCATGGGCTTGAGATGGCTGGACGCCAAATTCAGATTCGGGAAGCTGTTGGACCTCAGTATTGGCTGACCACATGACTTTGCCAGGCTTCTTTTATGAAAAGATGCAGTAATCTGGAGGTCTCCAAGGACCCAGACAATCCGAACCCACAAGAGCCTTCTGTCTGCAGTGTCTCCTATGCACATCCCTCTCCCGGAGGAGGAAGCTGACACTTACCCTGTGTCTGCCTGTTGCTCAGCCGGTAACTAACTCCATCTGGAACAAGTAAACTGTCCTCACAGGAATACTTTACATTTAGTTTTTTATTTGGATTTGCTTTGCCTGTGCTTTCTTGCCTCTGCCAGCATCACAGCCCATGGGCTTATGGAAAGCTTTTCACCCAGTCACGGTATGACATGCAGCACAGCCTCTTATTAAGGAATTCACTTCACAGCAAAAGTGGCAATGGCCTAAAGCCCACAGGATTCACTGTGTGCCTAATGGGTTCCGCCCATGATCCAGGAACAGCTGGCCTTAAACGGCACTAGGAAGGCTCCCGGGATCCACTGGGAGATAACTGCTTGCTGTCCTGTGGAAGTGATCCATGCTCTGAGCCAGTATCCCATATGCCATGCCATTTCCCTGTGTCTCTCTCTTATCAGGACACAGAGCTGGGCAGGTACCACTAATAGTCTCCCAGTAGTCTTTCCTATCTAATGTAGTAGAATTGATAGCTGGGTGCATGGCCACCCAGAGCGAAAACATCTGCCAGCCTTTTTGATCACTTTGCCTCCCCACCTTCTAGCTCTCAATTGAATTGACTAGAAGTCTGACGTTCACTGAAGTTACTGGCCTTCGATTTTAGGGTTGTTTCTCCTCATCCTCATCCTCATCTTCTTCAAAACAGTGTCCTAAGTAACGACATCAAAATAAAAAGCTTGTGCACAGTGAAGGAAACAATCAACAAAACTAAAAAATGACCTACTGAATGGGAGAAGATATTTACAAATGACATATTCAAGGGGTGGCTGGTTAAGTTAAGCATCCAACCCTTGGTTTTGGCTCAGGTCATGATCTTGCAATTCATTAGATAGAGCCCTGCATAGGGCTCTGCACTGGCAGCTGGGAGCCTGCTTGAGATCCTCTCTCTCTCACTCACTCTCTGCCCCTCTCCTGCTTGCATTCTTTCTCTGTCTCAAAATAAGTGAATGAACTTTTTTAAAAAAATGGCATATCCAATAAAGGATTAGCATCCAAACTATATAAACAACTTATATAACTCAACACAAAAAAAACAAATACAGTAAAACCTTGGATTGCAAGTAACTTGTTCTGCGAATGTTCTGCAAGATGAGCAAACATTTTTAATAAATTTTAACTTGATAAATGAGCGGTGTTGTGCAATACAAGCACTGCATGATGCCAAAGGTCACATGATCACAACTAAGCCAATGTTTCTTCTCTCTCCCTCTCTCTCTATCTCGATGCGAGATTGTGTGTGATTGTCTTCCATACTTGAATGCTCTGTTTGGCAGAAATCAGTGATTTTTCATAACATTGGAAGGTGTCCACAACTGGCACTAGTATATTTTTTGTCACTTCAAAGCACCTGTGGATGGTCCTTTGCTTTTCCATACAAGAGGAAGCTTAGGAATACTTTGCTTCATTCTAGGTCAGGCTGCCTTTAGATATAGGCCCTTTCCTCTGCTGCCTTATTGCCAGTTACATTAAAATACAGTATATGACAAGAGTCAATTCATACAATTCATACCGTACTGCAGTCAACATCCATGAAAGCATATACAATGGCCCCCATACAGAAAAAGGATGAAAAGAAATGTGGTAAGAAGGAGATGATTATGGTAGAAGGTAAGAAGGAAATCATTAAGAAGCATGAACAAAGTATGCCAGTGCAAGATTTTATAAGAAGTCTACATCGACCATTTGCACAATCTTACAGAAGAAAGAAGAAATAAGGGGGCTAGATGCAGGAAAAGGAGTCATGAGAATATCAAAGCAATGGCCATGTGTTCTGGAAGACGTAGAAAAGTTGCCTATGGTTTGAATAAATGAGAAGCAACTAGCAGGTAATACTGTGACCAAGAACTTTATCTGCAAGAAGGCAAAGGCCTTGTGCACTGATGTTTTAAGTAAACTGCCAGCTACATCAATAGAAAATGAAGAAGGCTTTGAGGCAAGCAGGGGATGGTTTGATAACTTTAAAAGGAGAAGTGGCATCCATAGTGTTTGAGGTACAGAGAGGCTGTGAGTTTGGACGCTAAGGCAACTGAGGCATTCACTACTGAATTCCATAGCTTATGGTTTCCGAGTGTTACCTGCTGAAGCAAGTTTTTAACTGTGATGATATGGGGCTTTTTTGGAAAGAGATGCCAAAGAGGACCTACATTACAGAAGGAGAGTATACAATGCCCAGTCATAAGCCCACGAAAGAGCATCTCACCCTCTTGTTTGCGCTAATGCAAGTGGGGATTTCAAAGTCAAGCCCCTGCTCGTGTATCATTCCAAGAATCCATGAGCCTTCAGGAAATGCGAGGTGCAGAAGAGCCAGTTAAATGTCCTGTGGAAGCCCAACAGCGAGACTTGGGTCACTCGTATCTTGTTTGTTGAAAGGATCAACAAGGTCTTCAGTCCTGCAGTGAAGAAATACCTTTTAGAAAAGAATGTGCCCCTCAAAGCCTTGCTGGTTATGCACAATGTCCTGCTCAGCCTCCAGGCTTTGAGAACACCTAACTGGAGGAATTCAAGTTCCTTAAGGTCAAGTTCTTTCCTCCCAACACCACTCCAGTCCTTCAGCCCGTGGATCAGCAGGTCACTTGGAACTTTAAAAGCTTTACACAAAAGCACTATTTCAGTGATGCTTCAAGGTGACTGAAGAAACAAACCTAACCCTCTGAGAGTTTTGGAAAAATCATTTCTGCACCATGAACTTTCTCATAATCATGTATAAAGCCTGCTATGGGGTCACCAAGAGAACCTTCAGTTCTGCTTGGAGAAAGCTTAGGCCTGATTGTGTGCTTGGACATGACTTAGAGGGGCTTGCTCATGAACAGGAGCTGCTAGTTGTCGATGAAACTGTGTCCTTGGGGAAGACCTTGGGGAGGTTTAAATAAGGAAGACATTTAAAAGCTGGTGGGGGAACATGGCCAGTAGCTGACCGCCAACAAACATGGATCTGCATCTTGAGTAATAGCAAGAGGTTATGGAGGAGATCTCATCTGCAGAGGAGGAAGAGGAAGAGGCAAAGGAACCCCTCACTTCAAATGAGATTAGGGAGATGTGTAAAATGTGGGAAACAGTGCAAAATTTTATAGAAAAGCATCACCCAAATAAGGCTGAAGCAGTGAGAGCAATGAATCTATTTAACAACAATGCAATGTCACATTTCCACAAAATCCTTAAAAAGAGGAAAAAGCAAGTGTCATTGGCTGGGTGTCTTGTTAAAGTAGCATAAAAAGAAAAAGATTCCATCGAGCCAATAGATAGCAGTGATTTCGTTAGTGATAGTGAAAGTCGTCCTACACAGTAACCCTCCTGTCTCTTGTCTCCCTCCCACTAGCCATGAAGGTTTGAAGTGCAGGTTAATTTGTTTATTTTTCTTTATATTTTGTATTTTCTTTATTACTTTGTATTGTATTATGGCATTGTAATCATGTTTATATTAATATTTTGGGGTTGTGGAATGAAATATCTGAGTTTCCATGATTTCTTATGGGGGAATTTGCATGAATATACAAGTGTTTTGGCTTACAAGCATGTTTTCGAAACAAATTATGCTTGCAAACCAAGGTTTTACTGTAATGTAATCAAAAAAAGGGCAGAAGACATGAAGAGACACGTCTCCAAAGAAAACATTCAGATGGCCAACAGACCCATGAAAAGATGCTTAACATCACTTGCCATCTGGGAAATGTAAATCAAAACTACAATGAGATATCACCTCACACTTGTCAAAATGGCTAAAATAACAAACACAAGAAACAAGTGTTGGCAAGGATGTGGAGATAAAGAAATTCTCGTGCACTGTTGGTGGGAATGCAAACTGGTGCGGCCACTGTGGAAAACAGTATGGTGGTTCCTCAAAAATTTTAAAATAGAACTACCCTATGATCCAGTAATTCCACTACTGGGCATTTACCCAAAGAATACAAAAACACTAATTCAAAAGGATATATGCACCCTTATGTTTATTGCAGCATTATTTACAATAGTCCAATTATGGAAGCAGCTCAAGCGTCCATCGGTAATGAGTAGATAAAGAAGATGTGGTGTATATATACAATGGAATATTACTGAGCCACAGAAGAGAATGAATCTTGCCATTTGCAACAACATGGATGGATCCAGACCACATTATGCTAAGCAAAATAAGTCAGTCAGAGAAAGACAAATACCATGATTTCACTCATATGTGGAATTTAAGAAACAAAACAAACAAAAAAAGGAGAAAAAGAGAGACAAACCTAGAAACAGACTCTTAACTATAGGGAAGAAACCAATGATTATCAGAGAGGAGGTGGGTGGAGGGATGGATGAAACAGGCGATCCGGATTAGAGCACACTTATCACGACAAGTACTGAGTCATGTATGGAATTGTTGAATCCCTCTATGGTACGCTGGAAACTAATAAAACACTGTATGTTTTTAACTATATTGGAATTAAAATTAAAAAATAATAAAATTTTTAAAAATAATAAAAATAGGGGCGCCTGGGTGGCTCAGTCGGTTAAGCGTCCAACTTCAGCTCAGGTCATCATCTCATGGTTTGTGAGCTTGAGCCCCGCGTCAGGTTCTGTGCTGACAGCTCAGAGCCTGGAGCCTGCTTCAGATGCTGTGTCCCCCTCTTTCTCGGCTCCTTTCCTACTCACACTCTCTCTCTCTCGAAAATAAATAAACATTAATAATAATAATAATAATAATAAAATCAAACAAACAAAAAAGAAATGGTATCCTAGATAAACTACAATTTCAAAAAGCTTTTCTTATCGGTGTTCTCAGTTGAGGTATTTGCTTCTGGACTGACTTGGATCTCTGCTATCTTCACCCAGTTATTGCTTAAATATAGGAGCCCATGGTAGATAACATCAACCTAAGACCCTCACAAATTATCTTGAAGATAGAAAAGAAGAAAAAATACCCGAAGTCTCCTGCTCCCCTCCCAATGATGTTTCCCATGGAAGGAATGCGATTATACTGCTGTCCATACTCTATTGCCTTTATGGCTTCCTGCAGCTTTGCAGACCACTGTCGCATCCAGCTCTTACTTGATTTTCTGAACACTGTGACATTAAGGAAAGAGGGCAGGTCTGGGAGAGCGGGGTGGAGTCCCCGCTCAGTGGCTCTGGACCTGCCGATCAATCATGTGTTGAAGGAGGGGCACAGCAATGTTTACCTTTTGCTTTTAATGTTAAGATTCTCATTACTCTGCACATAGTAAGTGCTCAGGAAATCTGGTGGGTGATGCTGTGAAGTTTGCAGGGGAGGGATTATGGGCCCTGATTTATAAGTGAGGAAAATGAAATTTATTTATGAGAACAAGAGTTGTCTACGGTCACAGAGAGGGAGTAAGATCTTCAAAATCTAAATCCAAGTCCAAATCCATTGATTTTTCTATCACCTTAATCCACTGAATAATGGAACTTTCTCAGATTTTAATAATAATAACAGCCTTGTTGGTGAAGGTAGCTTCCATTTATTGAATATTTAAAATGTATCAGACACTAGACTAAGTGGTTTCTATTTTACAGATGGAAGAGTCTGGGATTCAACAAGGTAAAGTAACTTGCCCAAAGACAAACACAAAGGCAGAACCTGCCTAGGTCTTAAAGGGAAACTTGCTTCTTTCTGAATCCAACACCTATGCTCTTATCCCCTGAATTATAACTTCCTTAGTCAATAAAATATCCTGGGAATCTGTTGCTAATTGTCTAAGTTCAAAGCTATAATCCAAATGTTTTCATCTTATTAGGCCAGGTCTGAGTGCAGTCAGGTAAATATTTAGCTGGTTTGGGGATCATCTCCATGTCTTGATAAGGTCCCTTCTGTTCTATAGGAATGGCTGGCCTATCAGCTTAATATTTTCTTTCCTAGGAATTTGGAACTGAAAGTCCTGAGCTTGATTAGGATCTCACAAATACCATGAGACAGCAAGTCATTTCACCTCTCTGGGCCTCCTTTTTGTCTTATTTAGAATAAGGGTAAAAGTAAACCTAGAATATCTTGTTGTGCCAGAGAGTGAAGAAGTGCTCAAAGCTACTGGAGACTGGTAGCTACTGGTCAAATCTGGGACAATCTGAACATCAACATGAATAATGGTGATAAAGGACTGCTATACATTAAATTAAAAAGTAATCCAGTGCTCATTTCAACAGCACATCCACTAAAATTGGATGATACAGAGAAGATTAGCATGACCCTTCACAAGGATAACATGCAAATTCGTGAAAGCATTCCATTAAAAAAAAGAAAGAAATAAAGAAAAGCGAAGAATGGAGAGAAAGATGTGCTATAGAGAAGACTGTCAGCTAATAAATGTAAATGTAAAGGAAATTAGAAAAGCATCATTTTGCAATCACCATAGTAATAATCAATTCATGTAAGATCATTCATGGATGTGAAAAACATTGGTGAAAAATTATTGGGGAACAAAAGATTCATACAGTCATAAAGTATCTCCCCAGAAATTAGTTATTAGTTACAAAGAGAAAACGTACCTCTATAGTGAAGACATCTGGTGGACAGTACCCTAACCACATTGTATAAAAAAAAACTCAGCTCAAACCTGTGTGTCCCCTTTATGACTCAAAGACAACACTTCACTTCTGATACTTTTGGTCACCAAATGTGTGGTGGTGAGGGGTGTGGTTCACACGAGAAATTCTCTGTAGCACCAGTTGGGTATCCTTCGATTTAACTCAGTTCTAACACTATCTACCTGGAGACAGATCGGATCCCACAGGTTAAGGGCTCAGTCCAACAAAACTGCTCCCACCCTACTTTGAGGCCAATCATAAGCAGTAGGTCCCCAGGTTACCCACAACTTCTGTCCAATTTGGCAACAAACTGAAAACTCCCATGACCCCACCCTCAGTTTCAATTAATTTGCTAGGGCTGCTCACAGAACTGAGGGAAACACTTGTGTTCACCAGTTTATGACAGGCTATGATAAAGGATATGGATGAAGAGCCAAATGGACATACGTCGGGCGGGCTCTGGGTAGGTCCTGAGCGCAGGAGCACCTGTCACGCAGGAGTTGGGGTACGTCATCTTCCATGTTTGGGTGTGTTTGTCAACCTGGCGGCACTCTGAACCCCATACTCTGGGGATTTCTGTGGAGGCTTTGTCACATAGGCATGATTGATCATTAACTCCATTCCCAGACCTTCTCTCTTCTTGAGAGTGAGAGGCAGGGCTGAAAGGGGGAAACTTCTAATCATGGCTTTGTCTTTCAGGTGACCAGCCGTCATCCAAGAGCCATCCAGGAGCCCGCCCACAGCTATATCATTAGATCAAAAGACACTCCTATCGCCCCAGGTAATAACCAGAGTTTCAGGAGCTCAGTGTCAGAACCCGGGGTGAAAGACCAAATACTAGAACAAAACAAGATTCCAGTGCTCCTATAGCTTAGGAAATCACAAGGGGAAGCAAACCATAACAGACTCTTAAATACAGAGCATAAACTGAGGGCTGCTGGAGGGATGGTGGGTGAGGGGATGGGCTAAATGGGTGATGGGCATTAAGGAGGGCACTTGCTGGGAATGAGCACTGGGTGTTATACGTAAGTGATGAAATCACTAAATTCTACTCCTGAAACCATTATCACACTATATGGTAACTAACTTGGATTTAAATACAATTTTTTTGAAAAAGGAAATTACAAGGGGTTCAGGAGCCCTGTGCCAGAAGCCAAGGGCAGAGACCAATATCTATTTTCTATGACCTCACACAAGCAATCAAATTTAGCATCACCAACAACGGCATATGCTGACTGCATATGCCTTCTGATGTGATGCACTAGAAAAACATGACATCATCAGAATAGCATTTTTGCCTGAAGATGTATAACCTGATCAAATAATGAGGTGACCCCAGGCAAGCCCAAATTGCAGGACATTTTATAAAGCAAGTGTCCAGGACTCTTCAGAAATACCAAACACATGAAAGACCACCCGCCTCCGCTGCCAGAAGTGGGGAGAATTGTTCCAGGTTAATGGAGACTAAAGAGACATCTCAGTTAAATGCTTCTATACTTCTGGATGAAAACTAAAAAGCTATAAAGGATGTAATCAGGCCGATTAGACAAATTCAGAGGCTGATTTTTTTCAGGTATTATCAATCTTGTATTTGTTGAGGGTGACAATGACATCATAATGGTGGAGAGAAGTGTTTTTGTTCTTAGGAGACATGCACTGAAGATTCCAGGGGTGAAGAATTCTCACATCAGCAACATTTAAATGGTTCAGGGGAAAAGTGTGTGTGTGTGTGTGTGTGTGTGTGTGTGTGTGTATGTGTGTGTGTGTGTGTGTGTACACGCACACAGGGATAAAGCAGCTATGGGAAAATTGGTGAACCTACGCAAAGTGCAGGTGGGTGTTTTCTGTACAGTTCTCCCAACTTCTCTGTTTATCTGGATTTCTTAAAATATAAAGCTAAGGGGAAAATGGAGACAAAATGGTGACAGTCCCTAAAAAGCAATTTGATGAGGTAACATTAGTAATGAGCCCGGCACACAGTAGATGCTCAGTAAAACACAGCTAGTCTTGAGGAAGGTGGATAATAGTTACCTAAGAGCAAACAACCAAATCTTTGCAAAGCATCACTTATTATCCATTCAAACGAACATACACTCAGCAGCACCTCATGTGTACAAAGTGTGCTAGGAGCTGGGGACAGAGGGAGGAAAAAGACACATTCTCTTCTGATGGGGAGCTTATAAGACAATGGAGGAAGACAGAAGAGCAGGTGACTGCAACACAGGTAGATGCCAGAGAGGACAAGTGGGGCTCAGTGAAGGAGTGACTGACTGCTTCAGGTTAAGAGCAAGTAGGTGGCGCCAGTGGTGCAATGGTACAGTAGCCAACAGGTTGCACCTGAGTTTCTAGGGGCACCAACCATCACCCAGATGGACCAGCTCACCTAATAAGTACTGAGTTCCTGGTCACAGAATGTCCAGACCAATTTCTGTCTGGGATGTGGCAATCGAAATTCTCCCACTGGGAATGTCCTGCCCAAGCTCCAGTCACACTGCCCTTCCTTTGGTTTCTCCAGGTAACCCGGGTCCACCTTGCTCAGGCCGTTTTAGGGCTTTCCTCATCTCTCACGGATGCTACTTTCCCCTGTGCCTTGGATCCCTTCCTCAGAGGCCTTTCCTGAACTTTCTCAAGGCTCTTGCTGCATTCTGGGTTTCTTTTCCTCATAGCTCTGTTAAAATTGTAAATAATTCATTTTTGCAAAATGATCTGTTCTGTGTCCAACGTCATTAGACTATAAACTCCCAGAGGACAGGAACCGCCTCCCTCACATTCACACCAGTGTCCCCAGCACCTGCCTGGTGCCCAGTGTGCACAGGTATAAAACAGACATTGTTGAATGAATGAAGAGTCTGGCAAATCCCTGTGGGTTCTCAGAGAGGAGAATGGAAAGGGAACACACGTTGTTTTTAACTGCCTGGTAAGTGCCAGGTTCTGTGCCAGGCAGTCCACATCCATCATCTTATTGATTCCTCAAAGGTACGCTGAGATGTGGGCATCACCACCCGCATTTTACAATGAGGAGATGAGGATCTGAGATGCTACATATCGTGCCAAAGGACTGGCAAATGCCAGCAGAGCCAGGATTCGAATCTAGGGTGGTTCCTTTCAAAGATTCAAAGATGCCTCCACAGTCCCCTTCATACCTGCACCCTTGTCTGATGCTTTTGCACAGATTTCAGCCCCATCACTGGAAATAAGAAGGATCCTGATAACAGTCCTCACAACCGTGCTATCCCGAGGAAAAATGCCTTTGTGCAAACCATGTTCACAGGCGTTATCTTTTTCCGTCTCATTGGTCTACCAGTTGGTACGTGCCTAAGTAATTTCTGATGGGTGTTTTCTGTGTTAATAAGTGGGATCTTGGGGCGCCTGGGTGGCTCAGTCGGTTAAGCATCTGACTTCGGCTCAGGTCATGATCTCACGGTTCGTGGGTTCGAGCCCCGCGTCGGGCTCTGGGCTGACAGCTCAGAGCCTGGAGCCTGCTTCAGATTCTGTGTCTCCCTCTCTCTCTGCCCCTCCCCTGCTCTCTCTCTCAAAAATAAACATCAAAAAAAATTTTAAAAAAAAGTGCGATCTTGTGTACAGTAAACTTTCGTCTTTCAAACTCATTTGTGGAGGTTTCGCCACATGTTTCAAAGCATTTAGTAGTCAGATTTGTTAAGCCTTTCTTTATGATTTGTTTTATAAATCCTAGAACTGATTTACTCATATTTTTCCTAAAGTCTGCTTATTTATTGATTTTATCCTAAAAAATTTTTTTTGACATTTAAGTGTTTGATCCATTGGTGATAAGGTAGGAATTCAGTTTTCTCTTTCTCAAATGGTCTAGCTAATTATATCATCTCTATTGACTGACTAATCCAAATGGCTTACTTCTGATGGGTCCCAATTACTCCCACTGGTATTTAGGTTAAAAACAACACCCGGTGTCAGGAGGCTCATAAGAAAGGCTCTGTTTATTTCTGAAAGAGGTCAGAACACCCTGAGGCGAGCCCCAGGTCTGCCCCTAACTCACAGGATGGCCTTGGTATAGCTCCTTTCCCCACTGGGCACCTTGCTCGGAGTTTAAATCTCTACCCTGCGGGACAAAGAGAGAGGGTTCAAAGTGATCTCTGGCATCGATAATTATTCATCTAGAAGAGTCCTGAAAAATTCTTGCCTTAAAAAGAAATGTTAATTAAAATAACACCAAGAAATCTTTTTTTTTTTTTTTTTTTAAATCAGGCAGACACTGAAAAGATTGATGTACTTACTTATTGTTGGCACAGATGGAGGAAAATAAACTCTTCTAAGCTGGCTGTAAAGGGAGTGTAAATTGATTCCGCTTTTTGGAGGAGGGCATTTTGGCCACACATATTGAGAGTAAAATGCACACATCCTTGAACACAGCTATTCCACTTCGAGGAATTCTGAAAAGTAGAGAAGGACATAAAGATATTTACTGAAATACTCATCATTGGAGAAAAAAAACTGAAACAACCCAAATATCCATCAGTCAAAAGTTGGATGAATGATGATATAATGTTATAGTTGGGGGTGTTAAAAAGAAAACCACACATCCAAAATGGAGTCGGCTACGCTAGGCCATGCCACCAAACTGGGGCTTCGTAGCTAACCTAACCACAGTCTCGCCCCTCCCCCCCAGGGACAGTCTTCACAGGTCGGTCAGCAATATGCTCAGCACCAAGAAGTTGATCTGTCACATGGGCCCTCTCCATTCCCCAAAGGGAGAGGAGATAATCCACCAGTTAAGACCTTTTTGTCCCCCAAAGGAAGGTGACCTCAGCCAAAGTAATCCTTTCTCTTGTTATGATTTCCTTGCCTTGTCTTTAAAAACCTTTTCCTTTTGGGGCACCTGGATAGATTAGTCAGTTGAGCGTCTGACTTTGGGTCAGGTCATGATCCCATAGCTTGTGGGTTCTAGCCCCGCATCGGGCTCTGCGCTGACAGTATGGAGCCTGCTTCAGATTCTTGGTCTCCCTCTCTCTCTGCCCCTCCCCTGCTTGTGCACTCTCTCAAAAATAAAGAAACATTAAAAAATAATAATAAAATAAAAAACTTTCCCTTTCTGTGACCCTTTGGAGCTCGCTGCTACTTGCTAGATGGGATGCTGCCCAATTCATGAATCAATTCATAAAGCTAATTAGATGTTTAAAATTAACTTGGTTGAACTTTTGTTCTTTAACAGGGGGTTGAATTCTGGCTTCTCCACTTCCTAGCGATGTGACATTGTGCAAGTTACTTAACCTCTCTGAGTTTCTCATTAGTAAAAACAGAGTGACAATGGAGTCTACTTCACAGTCTTTTTGCAAGGATTAAATGAGATAATACTCATCAAGTACTTACAACTGTGCCTGGCACATAGTAAGCATCCTCAAAATATGAGCTATTATAACCATAATATATGTTTCAGTGAAAATTTGGAAGTTTACTAGTGTCTTTTCAGTGGAATGTTGGATGCTATACTTGATTCTACAAAGGTCTGAGTGTTTCACTGTCTTCTAGCAGGCTATTTCACAACCCTGCAAATTTCAGAAAAGTTACAGTAATGCAAAGTATTCTTGCCCACAGATATGCACATTGATCTTGGCCTGAAAGTGTACAATATTAAGAGATGATTTCAAACACCACTTTATTGCTCTCAAGATAAAAACCAACTCTGCATCTATTGGCAAATTTATATACAGACCTAGGTATAAATATATCTGACTCTTCTTTGAACTGGCTTTAGTTTATTATTGGTTCTTTCATTAATTATTCTTCAGTACAATCTTTGACAGGGGTGCCTAGCTGGCTTAATCAGTAGAGTGTGTAACTCGTGATCTCGGGGTTGTAAGTTCGAGGCCCATGTCGGATTTAGAGATTACTTAAAAATAAAATCTTTTAAAAAATTACAGGGGCGCCTGGGTGGCTTAGTCGGTTAAGCGTCCGACTTTCGCTTAGGTCATGATCTCGCGGTTCGTGGGTTCGAGCCCCGCGTCGGGCTCTGTGCTGACTGCCAGCTCAGAGCCTGGAGCCTGTTTCAGTCTGTGACTCCCTCTCTCTCTGACCCTCCCCTGCTCATGCTGTCTCTCTCTCTCCTAGAAATAAATAAAACATTTAAAAAAAAAATTACAATCTTTGACAAGTGTTCATTTTATGTTTGTAAGAGAGTCACAATATTGACTTTTAAAAAATAGGATCTAGTATGATCCTATCTTCATTGTAAAGCTACATGTCTTTATATTTCTCAGAGAAAGCCTAGAAGGATGAACATAAAAATGTTTATGAAGAGTACCTTGGGGGGTGCCTGGCTGGCTGTCAGTGGAGGGTGTGACTCTTGATCTCAGGGATTGTGAGTTCGAGCTCCACATTGGATGTAGAGATTACTTAAAAATAAAATCATGAAAGAAAAGGAATATCTTGGGCAGGGGTAGGTAAGTAATCCAGTAAAACTTTGGTTTGAGAGCATAAATTATTCCAGAAACATGTTTGTAATCCAAAGCACTTGTATATCAAAGCAAATTTCCCCATAAGGAATCATGTAAACTCAGATGATTTATTCCACAACCCAAAAATATTCATATAAAAATGATCACAATACTATAATATAAAACAATAAAGTAAATACAAAATATAAAGAAAAATAAATTAACCTGCACTTCCCTTTGAAAACCTTCTTGGCTGGTGGAGGGAGACCAGAGATAGGGGTTTATCGTGTAGAACGACTTTCACTATCACTAATGGAATCACTGCTATCTGTTGGCTCAATAAAATCTTTTTCTTTTCATGCAACTTTAACAAGGAGCCTATCCAATGATCTAGAATGAAGCAAAGCATTCCTAAGCTTACTCCTGTCTGGAAAAGCAAAGGACTGTCCATAGGTGCTTTGAAGTGACAAAAAATATACTAGTGCCAGTTGTGGGCATCTTCCAATGTTCTGAAAAATCACTGATTTCTGACAAACACCACGGCCTGAGACTGAGCATCTGAGCATGGGAGACAATCACCCACAATTCCTTAGTGAGAGTGAGAGAGAGAGAGAGAGAGAGAGAACCATTGGCTCAGTTGTGATCAGGTGACATCTGGTACCCTGTATTATATGTTTGTACTATTTGCATCGCAAGACATTGCTCATTTAGCAAGTTAAAATTGATTAGAAATGTTTGTCCATCTTGCAGAACATTTGCAGAACAAGTTACTCGCAATCCAAGGTTTTACTCCATTTCAGTACATTTCTATTCTGTCCACACATTTCATGCTGAACATCTGTTTTATGGCAAGTTAAAAGACAAAAACAAAAATAAAAACAAAACATGCTCCCTTTTAAAAGACATAACATAACAGAAATTCTCCTGCTGGAATCAGTCATTTGGGATGGAATGAGAGACATACAGGTTTGAGCAGCTTCCTCATTCTGTAGGGCTCTGTGTTTGGTCATTTAGGTAAGGAAACCCCTTGGGAAGTGGGGAGTCCAGTTTAATTCCCAGAAGACCTGTTTTTCCTGACATAGGGCATTCAGGCCCGGAACAATCTGAAATGGCAAAGCCTCAAGGTCTTTTTCGTGACTGGGCTGGGGGTGGTCAAGTCTGAGGCTTGGACTTCAGTGCTAGCTCTTTCAGCCTCTTTGATCTTGAGCTGTCAATTAATTCAGGCTCCAGCCACAGAAATAGAAAGTCAGCCCTGGAGGAGACTCCAATCCCTCCCTACTACTGACTTGAAAACAAGCCTGGAGAGGGGAGGGAAACAGCAGAGGTCACAGAGAAAATGAGGAGTCACTCTAGCACTGGAACCCCAGAATCCCAAGTCCTGGCCCAATGAGCTTCTATCTCACCATATTGGGTTGACTGTGAGGGGATCTCCAACACAAAACCAAGAAGACTAGCCCAAGAGACGTGGGCATGTGGAACAGAACAAACCATGGTCAAGGTCAGAGCTGTGCTTTAGGAAGTCTCACAGAACCGGGGCTTAGCATGCCCCTCCCCATCTGGCAGCTGGGCCAGGAAAGGGAGGCTACTCTTGTGACTGAACCCTCTACAGACCTTTAATAAACTGCCATTACAAAGCTGCCTGCCATTTTAATTGCAGTGGAGGGGAAAACTGACCGCACTTTTTTTGGTTTGAGGAAAAACAGTGTTGAGGACTTTTGTTACGTGAAGAGAGATAGAGATCTCCCTTGAAACAGAGCCCTTTGGGACAGTAAGGCTGCATAAAGAAAAGGCTGAGCTCCTGGTGAGTCTGGAATTGGCTCTTCTTGGGGCTGGAGCTGGGCTGGGTCAAGGGGCCTCTCCCTGTGGTCTCTGCCAGGAACTGGGGAGAGAGGCGCCATTCCCCTTCCCCGGGTCCGAGGAGGCCAGGCCAGGCCATGGATTCGGGCGTCCAGTCTTAAGCTCCTCATTATTATGTGCAGTGCTCCCCAGCCTGGAGGCCCCAAATTGCACAATTTTGCCATTCCAATGAACTACCTACATTACTGTTCACTTAATATTTTTCTGTAAGTCTACTCACTTTTATAATAAGGACATTTATGAGGCTACGTCGTCAATGGGAAATCAACATTTCCATAAAAATAAATATAAGGAAAACAAAACAGTGTGATTAAACTCTAGCTAGATACTGTTGCCTGCTCGCTCTTTGTTAGAAAGGGAGATTGGCACACGTTAGAGAACTTTTACAAGGATATAAGATACTCCGGGAAGCTTTCCTGAATTTAATCAGAAGGAATGGAAGATAACAGAAAAGAGAATAACTATCACACAACGTGGTTCAGCGACTGAATGCCTTTGTGTAAAACAGCTCCAATGAGATGTGGTTCTCCCACTATATTAGCCAGACTTAGGACAGGGCTCTGCTCTCCCACTGACTAGCTGAGTGACCTTGGGAAAGCTCCTCGCCCTCTCTGAACCTGATTCCTCACCTGTGAAAGGGAAATCCTGGCAGAAAATGAATCCTGAAGCTTGTCTGAGTGATAATAATGGCGATAATGATGAGGACGATAACGATGCTATCAGGAAGGCACTGGCCAAATTCCTTAAGCTAAACCTCGCAGTATTAAGTATGCTTTGGGGAGCTGAGTTAGTAGTCTGGCTCTTTGCCTGAGTAAAGAACAACAGAGAGCTGCAGACAGGCCAGGAGATGAGGTGCCTAGTCAACAGAAATTAGCAACCTACTAGGACTGATTTGTGGAAGAGTTCCCTGGATTGTGAGAAATGTCAAGGAAATGAAACTGAATAAGGATACTGGACTTCTGGTGGTCGTGCAGGATGGATGTTTGGACAGTACTAGTTGAGTAGTAAGGTGAAGGGTAAGTGGGGCACCTGGGTGGCTCGGTCAGTTGAGTGTCCGACTCTTGATCTTAGCTTGGGTCTTGATCTCAGGGTTATGAGTTCAGGCCCCGAGTTGGGCCCCACATTGGGCTCCATGTTGGGCATGAAGCCTGCTTAAAAAAATGATAAAGAAAAAGAAAAAGAGGGGCGCCTGGGTGGCTTAGTCAGTTAAGTGTCTGACTTTCACTTAGGTCGTGATCTCGCGGTTCGTGGGTTCGAGCCCCGCGTCGGGCTCTGTGCTGACTGCCAGCCCAGAGCCTGGAGCCTGTTTCAGAGTCTGTATCTCCCTCTCTCTCTGACCCTCCCCTGCTCACGCTGTCTCTCTCTCTCTCTCTCCTAGAAATAAATAAAAATATTAAAAAGAAAAAGAAAGTGAAGGATAACTACTAATAGCCAAACAATGAGGAGATGAGTATTATAGTTATTGTCCTCCACTTTACATACAAGGTAAATGAGACCATAATATTAGGTGACTGAGCTTCATAGCAAACCTACACTCCATGCCTTCGTTCTTTTCAATATTTCAACAAATGCTCTGAACATGCTTACGCCCTGGGCAGGGTAGCAATGGGATAGATACATACACTAAAAAATAATAATAATAAGGGGAAGATGATTTACAAAACAAAATGGACAATACGATGTTGTTTATGTAAAAGAAAAAAAAAGCAAAGTTTTATCTTTGTGTAGATGCACCCATATGTACAGAGGCTTAGAAATAGATCTGGTAGCAGTGTTAATGATTGGGTAGAGTCAGGTAGGGAAACAGGGGAATTTAGCTTTACCTGTATTGTCTGAGGTAGTAGTAATAATAATAATGAATACCTATATTATTTGGCTTATTAAAAAAATTAAGAATGCCGATCATGAGCTGAATTGTGTCCCAGCCCCAAATCATATGATGATAGCCCTAACCTCAGTACCTGAGGATGTGGCTATATTTGGAGATGAGGTTTTTAAGGGGTAATGAAGCCAACATGAGGTCATCGGGTTGGGCCCTAATCAAACACAACTAGCGCCCTTACAGGCAGAGGAAATTTGGGACCCAGAGACATGCGCAGGGAAGACCATGTGAAGACAAAGGGAGAATATGACCATCTACAAGCTGACAAGAGAGGCCTCAGAAGAAACCAACCCCCATACATTTTGATCTTGGACTTTCAGCCTCCAGAATTGTGAGAAAATAAATTTCTGTTGTTTAAGCCACCCAATCTGTGATATTTCTTATGGCAGCTGTTAATGAAAATAAAATTCAGTAACACTTGTTCAGGATGGTAAGGTAGCCTTTATTCTGGACTATAGCATTAGGTACAGGGGCTGTGATGGGATTTCACAGTGGAGAGGGAGATGGGCTCAGCCTCAGGCACACCATGGACTAGTAGGAATCTGTAGCCAGGGAGTGGTGAGGGGTCAGGAGATGGAAATTTTCTAAGAGGAAACATCAGGGGTGGGGGGCTACTGGCCACACCCACCTAACAGGATTTGAACTGAAGACAGACCCAGTGTTTGGACTTCACTTGATGGATGGTGGAACCTGACCAGACAGTGAGGGTGATCAGGTATCAAGAGTTGGAGGTTCTTGGGGCGCCTGGGTGGCTTAGTAGGTTAAGTGTCCAACTTTCGCTTAGGTCATGATCTCGCGGTTTGTGGGTTCGAGCCCTGCGTCGGGCTCTGTGCTGACTGCCAGCCCAGAGCCTGGAGCCTGTTTCAGAGTCTGTGTCTCCCTCTCTCTCTGACCCTCCCCTGCTCACGCTGTCTCTCTCTCTCTCTCCTAGAAATAAATTTAAAAAATTAAAAAAATTAAAAAAAAAAAAAGAGTTGGAGTTTCTTGCTAAAATGACTTAGCACGGTTCTTACCAAAACTGGATTTTACAACAAAATGCACAGAGGGTCTTGGAGAAGGTCCAGGAGGGTAACAAAGTTAGCTCCAGCAAAGAATTTTTGTCACAGCTCCAGCAAACTCATACAATGACGGAAGTAAGTCCCTGACTTCCAGGACTTCCTAGCCTTGTGGGAGAAGCGGCTAATGGTAGACCCTTGCTACGATACTGGGAAAACTGGGGGAGGTACTGCAAATGCATGGACCTGGGCGGGGGGGAGGGGGGAACACTCTTGAGACTGGCAGGTTTCACAGAGGAAGTGGTTTTGAGCTGGGCCTTGAATGATGTGTAGCAGAAGAACTTGGGGGTGCATTGGTGGTGGTGGGAGGATGGGAAAGATGGGGACTGTTTCTGGAGGAAACACATGAGTAAAGGTCTGTCCTATGTCAGGTTAGGATGGGGGAGCCACACACAACCACAGGAACTGGAGCTGGAAGTGTTCTTGGGAAGAGGCCATTTGTCGGCTCTTGACCATCATGGAGGGAGTAGCATAATGGGAAGACCACCCTGACGGTCCATGAGCCAGGGGTCGAAAAGTGACAGTATGAGCACCTTTCAGGTCCACAGAAATGCTTTTTTTGATGCACCTAGTTGGGTTTTTTTTTAAAACTAATTAACTGTTCTAACAGTTCACAAATTATAACTGCTTAATTTAAATAATTTAATTAATAATTTATTAGTAGAACCTGAATTTATATAATATTTATGATAATAAATAACAGTTTTATACGGACTAATAAAATCCATTGTAATTATGTTAATATATTTAAGTTATAAATATTAACAAATTGGAAGAACTCGTAAAATTTCAGAATTTTTGAAAATCTTTTGACGAGCACTGTGGGTTGGATTGTGTTCCCCCATGAGGTATGTTGAAGTAGTCCTAAGCCTTAGTACCTGTGAATTCGACCTAATTTGGAAATAGAGTCTTTGAAGACACAATTAAGATGAGGTTATGCTGGAGCAGGAGAGGCCCTTAGTCCAATACGAGCTGTGTCCTTATAAGTAGAGAAAAGAGACACAGACACACCAGAGGAAAAATGCCACACGGCTGATGACAGAGGCAGAGATGGGAACGACGCACCTTCAAGCTGGGGAACAGCAAGGATGGGTGGCCACCATCAGAAGCTAAAAGAGGCAAGGAAGGATTCAGCAACTTAATCTCCCCACATTATATAAAAACCCCACTCTACAGATGAGAACAATGAGGCTCAGAAAGGTTCTATGACTTAGGTGATGAGAACTGACATTGTGCCATTGCCTACTAGGTGCCAGGCACTGAGCTGAGCACTTAATGTGTGAGCTCACTGAATCCTCACAATACCTTTGAGGTAGGGATTATTATGATCCCCAGTTATTTCCCCTCTCCCCCTGCAGCGATGAGGAAAGTGGGGCACCAAAGGTCAAGTAACTTGCTCAAGTGAGTCACCATCAAAGCTGGATGATAGATGTAGGCCTCGATGCCACGCTTCTGTCTGGATCCACAGCCCTTGCTCTACAAAGGTGTAGACTTGTTAGTTAAAGGGCTGATTATCTTTCATTCATTTGTTCGTTGATAAATGCTTTTATGCTGGAGGTGTTTTTGAAGGGGTCAGCTGGATATAGCACCAAGAGCACAGGCTCAAATGCTCATTCTTGGGTTCTGGGCTAGCCTGGGTCTCAGTGTCCCCATCCGTGACATGTGGGGATTCTACTGACCAATCTTGAAGGTCCCTTCTTGCACCAAGAGTCTATATTTCTGTGATGCCCCAGCCTTGGAACAAAGTTACCAATCACCATACAATAGCTCAGGGTGCTGACTCCTTGGCCAATGTCTCCGCTAATGACACGCAGAGCCAGGATTTTAATCCAAGTACACTTGACTCAAAGCTTCTGCACTTCCTCCTGAGTTTGGAAAAGGGAGGAACTAAAACAGAGACCCAAAGACATACCACTGCCAAACCAGATCTGTGCAACACAACTGGGACCATTGACCCTGAAGCCCAGGAGTTCTGACTGGGAGCTGGCTGGCGTGGGCCTGTTATGCCCTCTTGTGGAGCATGTCTGAAGTGCTCTGCTCTGCCCGCTTTTTCACTTTGATACCAGAATGGATGTAGGAATCCGGAAGCAGGAAGTAGTTGTCCCAATAGATTTGAAAACCAGCGACTCCAGCTACTGTCGTAAAACAGAGGACAATGTTTGGGGGCGCCTGGGTGGCTCAGTCGGTTAAGCATCTGACTCTTGATTTCAGGTCAGGTCATGATCTCACCATTCCTGGGCCAGAGCCCTGAGTCCAGCTCCAGGCTGAGAATGTGGAGCCTGCTTAGTATTGTCTCTCTCTCCTCCTCTCTCTCTGCCCCTCCCCTATTCCCTCTCTCTCAAAAATAAATAAGCTTTAAAAACAAACAAACAAACAAATTGTTTGAAGGCATCAAATAAGAAAATAAACTTAAAAAAAATCCAGAGACTGTTCGAAGGCCCTGGTCACTTAGGGAAGCCCAGCTGTCCTGTATTCATTTACGGATGAAACAGATCATTTGTTGTTTCTGTTTTTACATCTTGTACATACATACTTGTACTTGTATCAGGTATAAAGCAGTAACCCAATAGAACATACCTTTCCTCCTTAGTTCACAGTGGGGGAAGTCAGACATTATACCTGTAAAACCCAGGATACATTCGAAGGCAAGAAAGAATTTTTCCTTCACATTCCCTTTTCCCTGTTTTCTCCCCAATATCTGGAGGAGGAAAAGATCTTTAGCAAGACCAAAGAATGAGAGATAAAGACTTTTAAGCCTAACAGTTCACTAAAATTATGTCTATATGCTCTCAAAAGTTTCATTTGTGTCACAGATGCTATTTTCTGGGATTCTAAAAGAATGAAGTCCTCACCTATACTGAGGTATGAGGCCCTCTTCCCCCAGGGAAATCAGAGACAGTGCCCAGATTTAACTCTAAGTCTTCAGGGATCTCCTCCAGGAAGGACCTGACACCCTGGCCACCCAAGAAGGGTGGTAATATTGGGGGGCAGGTTATGGTGAAGAGGGATTTTAGATATATTCCTAACCTTCACAGCAATCCAAAACACTAGGGACTGCCATATACCTATTGTACAGATGAGGGAACTAAGGCCCAGAGAGATTCAGAAACTTGCTTAAATCTAAGCTAATAGGCTGCAGAGTTGGAATCTAAGTCTTAGAAATGCCAATAGATTAGGAATTCAAAGTCTGGTTTCTCATCCTAGGTCTGAACTGGCTTGCTGAGCGACTGCTCCCCAAGTCAGTTAACATCTCGGATCTGTTTTCTCTTCTGCGTTATGGAGGCTTGGCCAAAGAGGTGTCCATAGACCCTTCTGGTCTACCAATACATGAGGCTGAGCAGAGAAATAGGAAGGGGGCCCTGAAGGGCTCCAATGGACAGGAGGAGAGAAGAGCTCAAGGCCACTACCATCAGTAGTCACTGAAGAGTGACTCACTGATGAGTGAATGCCCTGTTAACTGTGAAGTATGATCACCTGGCAGCCTGTGAGTGGATCTCATAGCTTTCTCAGTAAGAGAACACAGAGCTTCTGAGACCTCAGATTCCCTTACCCAGCAGATTTTAAAGTTTCAAACAGAAGTACCATCCATTTAAAAAAAAAAAAAAAAACACTTCAAAAATTAACTGCTATGTGAGGGTTTTGGTGGGGGGAGGGAGTGCTTAAGGAGGGGATTGACAGGGGATAGAGCCTACCTAAGTGGACCTGAGTATGCCAGGGAGATTCAAATAGGTGGGCCCTATCCTCTCTCACCCCCTTCCCAAAATGTGTGTGTTTGGTGCCGGAAAGGGAAGGCCTAACCCTTTGCCCTGGACCCTACTCCAGCCAGTCTTTCTGATCAGCTGAGCCTGTAGGAATCTTATTATTTTCCCATTTGTCCCCATTTCTTTCCCCCTCCCAATTACTTTTATTATTTTGCAGAAACCCTTCTGATCTCAGTTGAATGCCGTGACAGCAGATAAAGGGCCTTTCTCTTTCCCAGCTGACATGGAGAAACTGCTTCAGGAGCGACTGACGGGCCCTCAGAAATACTCATCGCAGCTGCCGGTTCCCGTGGGCTTCTTCGCTACCAGGCACTCTGCTAAGAGCTTGGCATGCTTTACCTCATTTTCTCTTCACAACCACCAGAGGAATTAGATACTACGATTTCCTCATTTTGGAGGCAAGGAAATGAAGAATTAGAGACCTCATGGACCTTATCCAAAGGCACACAGCTCCTAAGAGGCCAGGCTGGGGCTCAAACCCAATTATGGTGTTGGGTCATTTCTGACCTGTCAGTTTGGGTCCGTCTCGTATTTGTTGGCTCTGTTATGGCTGCTTCTTCTGCCCTTTCTAAGCCTCGCTCTTCATTCAGCATGGACGGTAGAGGGGAACCCCTTTTCTCCAGTCTGGGTTTCAACTGGGAAGGGTTTTTTCTAAGCTCATCTCCTGCTTCCTCTCCCTCATCTCCTGCTTTCCTCTTCCTGGGTAGACGAAGAATAGCTCTTTTGGTAAATTTGAAGACACCTGGTCGTGCCTAACTCACCATTGTCCTTCTTACGGGGAGGGAGCCGCTGCTAGTCTTTGCAGTCCAGTTCTGGAATTCACTATTAGTGGTGCCCTTCAGCTACCAGCTCTGAAAGCTTCGTCGCCAGCCTGGCTTATTATCACTAGTAAAGGATTTGTTTTACTCCCCAACTGGTTCAGAACTCAGGCAAAGCCATTGGGACGCCATTTACTCAGAATCCCTCAGGGAGCCCACATGGGGCATCTTGGGGAAATTACACTGGTGGGAGAGTTTCATGGTCTGCTGCTAGTTCCAGTATTCACCTTGGTGGCTTCAGAGTATAACTCTCACTTCCCGGGCCTTTGAGCGCTGTGGCCTGCCCCCTCTTAAGCAAAGGGTAGCGTGACAGAAATGGCGGGTTGTTTCTCAGTATCTGATCTTTTCTCCCTCTGTTAATAATAATCCCTCCCAGAATAAAGACTAGATTTCCCAAAGTCCCTTGCAGCTAGGTGTGGCCACGTGACTCATCAATGCCATGTGAGGAGAAAGGATGAGCACAACTTCTGCGTCATACATGAAAGGGAAGGCATTTGCTATCCACTTCTTTTTCTCCCTTCTACTGGCTGGAATGGGACATGATGGTGGAAGCTATGTTTTGGGGGTAGCAGTGCAATAACCAGGGAAGAGCTTAAAAATTGCCACCTTAAAGCTGCTGTATCACCCCTAGACTACCTATCCAAACTTCTATGTGAGAGAGGAGTAAACTCTACCTTGTGAAAGCCTCTATCATTTTTGGGTCCCATAGTTATAGCATCTGAACCCATGTATCCTAACTAACACAGGTAGGGGGCCCAAGAAGTTGCATCGTGATTTCGAGGAGGGGTGTAAGGCTCTGGCACCTGATTCACATGTATGAGGGAATCAGTGAATGAGGGAAAAATAGATGGATTGAGCATTTGTTGGATGCTTAGAATATTCCAGATACTGTGCCTGGTACTTTCAGTTATACTTTCTCATTTCATTGGGATACATTTATTATTCCAGTTTGTAGTTTAGGATCAGAGAAGTAATTTGACTAACATCACATAATTAATAAAACGTTTGCTAGAAATGGAGCTACAGTCACTATGCCTTTTAAAACCATATTTTTTCATCCACAGCATACCACTCACTCACCAAATACTGTACAACACAATGAAGTCTCGCCCCCTTTGGAACCCAACCCTCCATGGGTCTCTCATTGTTTCTGCACACCTTGTAAGTAGAAGCACTGACTGTCACTTGTCCCAGACTATTTTTTCTTTTTAATCTTTATTATTTAAAAAAATTTTATTTCTTAATGTTTTATTTCTAGGAGAGAGAGAGAGAGAGAGAGAGAGCGTGAGCAGGGGAGGGTCAGAGAGAGAGGGAGTCACAGACTCTGAAACAGGCTCCAGGCTCTGAGCTGGCAGTCAGCACAGAGCCCGACGAGGGGCTAGAACCCACGAACCGCAAGATCATGACCTAAGCGAAAGTCGGACGCTTAACCGACTAAGCCACCCAGGCGCCCCTTTTAATCTTTATTTTTGAGAGAGAAAGAGAGAGAGCAAGAGCAGGGGAGGAACAGAGAGAGAGGAGACATAGAATCCAAAGCAGGCCTCAGGCTCCAAGCTGTCAGCACGGAGCCCGATGCAGGGCTTGAATTCACAAACCAGCAGATCATGACCTGAGCCGAAGTTGGACGCTTAATGGACTGAGCCACGCAGAAGACCCTCCCAGACTATTTTTTCAAGGATGTTTGTATACCAAAGAGCCTTTGAAAATAGATATAGTTTCCCTCCAGAGCAAAGGACAGAAATGCTTACTCCCCACTAGGAAAGATTTGGTTTCCCTAAGCTCAGAGTTCCTTTCCTATAACATATCGTGTGTTCAGACAGCCAAGAACTAAGGCAAAAGTGTTGGTGTATGTGTTGCATGGAGTGTTGTGAATAATATGGTCCTTTGCCTCTGACCCAGAGGTTTTGTGTCTTCTGCTTCTATCCAGGAAACTGCATTAGGCTAAATTGTTAGCTTACAACTAGGGTAAAATCTTAGTTCTGGACAGCACCTGCCATATTTGTATCATGGTGACAGTCACCATCAGCTTGATACACTTGTGTCACATCACACATGCTTTTAACTTACATTATTTCAACTAAATATGAAAGATCAACAGAACAATGAGGAAAATCATACTACTCTGCATATGATAAAAGAGCCAAATCTGCTTTTATTAGATTTCAGTTTTCCTGTAGATCTCATGGCGTGGCCATTTGCCATAGTGGGTGTGATTCTAAAGTTCAAAGATGCACATTTTTTAGGGGCGCCTGGGTGGTTCAGTCGGCTGAGCATCAGACTTTGGCTCAGGTCATGATCTCACACTTTGTGGGTTCGAGCCCTACATCGACTGCTTCAAATTCTGTTTCTCCCTCTCTCTCTGCCCCTCTCCCAATCATGCTGTGTTTTTCTGTGTCTGTCAAAAATAAATAAACGTTTAAAAAAAAAAGAGATGCACTTTTTTTTTTTCATGTAACATGGTCTCTAAATCTAAATCACCCATTTCTTTTGGTGGTCAGCCAAGGAGATGGCTATCAGATCTGACAGATCTGATAGAGGAAAACTAAGAGACAATAAATAGGTTCTAGTGTGGAACTTTCCTGAGGAATTTAAGTATACTTTTCACCTTCTATTATTTCGCTGTGGTTGTTCACTTGAGAAGTCATGCCCTAATAAGCTATGATGCCAGGGGATGGTAGTTTGGAGGGACTGGTATAAGATTTATGGGTACATTGGAGGGGGGACTACTTTAATGGTCACAACATTTCTTTCCCAATTGAGTATAACACATACTTATCCTTACATCTATGTATCATTTTCTTCTTTTGTATCATGAATCCTTTTTCATATCCAGAGACTAAAGAGTCTCTTGTGCTTGATTTTGACTTTTCTCCCAATCTGCTAAATTTTTAAGTACATCAATTGCTATTTCTTTTTTGGTTGATGTAGTATTTTTAGTTGTTTGTTTTCACTTAGTTGAATTATGTATTACTGGAGATTAAGCAACTACACTTAAAAAACACATTAGGTTCTTAAATTAGGTAGTACATGTACACAGTAATAACATTCAGAGTATAAATTGTTTTGGTTTTGCTGTATCTTCAATATCACCCAGGAACTAGAACACCAACATTTCAATATCTGGTTCTAGATTTATGGCAACTCTGAAACTACTGGACAAAAATGGGCGAGTGGAGAGAGAGAGAGAGAGAGAGAGAGAGAGAGAGAGAGAGTGAGCCTGCAAGTGTGAGTGGGTGAGCCGCACAGAGAGAAAGACAGACAGAGAGAATCCCAAGCAGGCTCTGCACTGTCAGTGTGGAGCCTGATGTGGCGCTTCATCTCACGGCTCATGATCATGACCTAAGTCAAAATCAAGAGCCAGAAGCTTAACTGGCTGAGCCACCCAGGTGCCCCTCCCCCTCCTTTTATAGTTTAACAAATGTTGGCATATTATTCGCTTTTCTTATTTTTTTCTTAATTTTTTTCACTTGAAGTATTTCTTAGAGATTGTTCCATATCAGCACATACTTATGTGCCTCAGTCTTTAAACTGCTGCATGTACCCCACGATATGTATTAACATTTATTATAACAGCTCTCTAATGATAGTTTGTCTTTAGTCTTTTACAAACAGTGCTGTAATCAATATTTTGTGTACACATCTCTTTTCACATAAGCAGTCTTAAAAAAACACTTAACTAGGAACCCTAGTAGACAGGCATCCAGTGGACAGTTCTAATTATGCTGCAGTAGGTCACATAAACCTCTCCTTTGAAAATTCTGTGACTTATTACAAGAATTGACAATTTCTATAGTCTTTAATTGTATTGCTTAGCATGTAATAGACACACTACATTCACAACAATGTTTTCCTCAATGCTGCATTCAGTGTAAAGTCTTCCACACAGACTTTAGTAACAACTAGGAATCTACACTTAATGGGTGCACTGGCTCGGGTCATGCTCTCACAGCTCCAAAATTTGAACCCCATGTCCAGCTCTGCGCTGACAGCCCAGAGCCTGGAGCCTGCTTTGGATTCTTTGTGTGTGTGTGTGTGTGTGCGCGCGCGTCTATGCCCCTGCCCTGCTCACATTCTGTCTCTCTCTCCTTCAAAAATAAACATTAAAAAAAAAAGAAAAGAAAAGGAATCTACACTTAAGCTGCTAACAAGTGGAAATAAGGAATGAAGTATAAAATGAGTCTTAGGAATGAGTGCTCTGAAGTCATGTGTGCCTGAGTTCAAGTCCAGCACTGCCAATATTTATGTATTTCAGAGTTTCTCACCTGTATGACACTCAGTTTTATCATCCATATAATGGGGTGAATATAATACTGACTTCATGGGATGTTGTAGGGTTTAAATAAGAAAATATAATTGATTCTTAAGTCAGTTCCTACTTCACAGTAGGTGTTTAACAAGCATTAGCTATACATGAACTTTTCAATTCAGGTGACAATAGGCTATATAGAAACTTTCTAGCCAGACCTAAGCTTACAGTTGGACAAGTAAAAGCAATTCATCCACAGCTTTCATCTGTACTTGACATAGGCAAATTTCTTGATTTCAGAGATGTTAAATTGTGACCACAAACAAACTATACTTATTGGAATTAAAGAATATGGGGGAAAAAAGAATATAGGAATAGAAGCATAGACCTACAGGGCTAGAAGAGATTTCAATATTACCTTACATTGGATTATCATATAATAGCCATTCCCATGTATTAGACATTTATATGTCAAGCATTTTGTATATATTATCTCATTTAATTCTCACAAGGATCCATGTGAGATAGATATCATTATCCTTATTTTGCAGAAAAGACTGAGGATGTGAGAAACCAAGTGACATGCCCAATGGTGGATCATTTGTAAGATGATGAAGGATTCACACACGGGTCTTCTCGAAAATAAGAGGTTTGTAAACTGCCATACACTTTTCCAAAGAAATCTCACTTATGCATAGCAAAGACAGCTTATGAAAGCTCTTCAATGTCCAGAGAGAGCTTGAACTTCATCTGACTGAAGACAGGGCAGTCTTATCCATTAGCTACAACGGACACAGTGCCCACAAAAATGTTTTAAGTGCTTTTAAAAGTCAGGGGAAAAAAAGATGAACTTGGTCAAAGAAAATGTTTTGCTGTATAACAGTGATATATTCAACTCTATACCAGTTTAGTTGTAAAATATGAACTATATAAGAACATGCATGTGTTTACACTTAAATATACATATGTGTATGTACCCACCTACCTACCTATCTCCACAACACAAGGCCAAAATGTCGTGGTTCCACGAAAGTCATATTGCGGCCTTGCGCTGAAGTGCGCTAAACTTTCTGGGAAGGTGATAATAGCAGACCAAGTTGGAGGGTGGGAAACGAGGTCAAACTGTGAAAAATGTGGTAATAATTTCTCTCTTTCCATCAAAAGAACCCTAAAACCGAGGTTATAAAAGGCAAAGGTGAAACAGAACAGGAAGTGCCCACGTACTAGCTGCATGATCTTGGACCAGTGATTTGATCAATGTGAACCTCAGTTTCGCCATCGATAAAATGGGGATAGGTACTTGGGACGTTGTTGGTTAGGGACCCGACGTGCTTACCGCTATAGAGGAATCGTTCAATACATACATGTTGAGTGAACGCTGTAATTGTGTGGTTAGCATTGTGGCCAGTGTACCACAAGCGTCCAGTAAGCAGTAGTCGGTGGCATTAAAAACTGTAAAAAAGTCTACAGAGTAACAAGCCCAGCACTCCAAAACCTACTGTCTCTCCGCAAGTTCCACGCAAACCTGCGCAGTAACTTCCCTAGGGGGCGAGAGCACGCAAACGCGCTTGCGCGGAAGTGCTTTCCTCCGCCCCTTCAGGCGCCACGGTCAAGGGGGCGGGCCTCGGCGGCGGCGCGACGAGTCTAGAGAGAAGAGCTGAGGAAGGGGCGTGGCTAGCAAGCCGGGCCCCGGCCACCCTCTTCCGGGGCTCCGCCAGCTGCGCGCGCATTCTCCTCCCCCCGCCCCCCCGCCTTCTTTTGTGGTCCGGCCCATTGCGAGGGTGACAGGAAACCCTGTGCAGGGAGCGCCGCCATCTTGGACCTGCCCGAGGAAGATCCTGAGGGAGCCGCAGGAGCAGTCGCCGCTGCCACCGCTACTGCCGCCAGTGTGTCTGCACCTCCTCGGCCAGCCCGCTGTCTGCCGGGGCCTCGGCCGATCGCCCCTGCCCCTCTCCAGCTGCGCCCGCACTCCTCTTCATCGTCCTGACGCCCCCCTCCCGCCCGGAAAGCTGCCCAGCCACCAGCAACCCCCCAGGTAACCCGGGCCTTCTGCAGTGTCCGTCCGGCCGAGGCCTCCTCGGCCGGCTCGCCGGGGGCCGGAGTGCCGAGGACGCCGAGCAGGGCGGCGGGCGGGTGGCGCCGCAGGGTCGGCCCTGCCAGGCCGCGGCCAGCCCGGGGTCGGCGGTGGGCGCTGCGGCGCCCAGCCGGACGGGACTCCCGTGCGGGGGCGGGGGTGTCCCCGCGCCGCGTCCGCCCGAGCCTCCGGTCCTCCCCGCCCAGCCGAGGGCTGCGGGGCGTGCGGGGAAGGGTGTGTTCGGCCGCGCCTTCCCCGCCTCCTCGGCCGGACTGGGCGCACACGCACCTCCCGCAGGCCCCTCTCCCCGCTGCCGGTGTGGCGGGCCACCCCCGCCGTATTTCCCCACGCGGGCCGCGCCGCCTCGCGGCCCACGAGCCCGGACGTGGCGTTCCCCGTCCCGCAGGCCGCGTCTGCCCGGAGTACAAAAGGCGGCACCTCGCAGCCTCGCCGGCATCTTGGACTCGCTCCGGCGTCCTTGTCGGTGTGGGTAGCCCGTGCACTTGGGTTGGGAAAGGGGGCTTAGGCTTGCGAGGTTCTGGTTGCGGCGAGGCCCTGTAAGGCCCCTGACTTCCCCCGAGGCCTCGAGCTAAGGTAGGGGGCATCGGGAAGCAGCGGAGAAGACAAAAAAGTTTTGGCGTTTCGGGAATTGAAGGAAAGAGGGCGAAGCGAGCGTTTGTTTTGATGGTTGGCACCTTACTGTGCGCCGGGCGCAGATGAGGCGTCTTCACCCAGGGTTTTCCCCCGAGGAGCCCTCGGGGAGCAGTTAAAGTTCCCTTCCTTGTACAGGCGAGGAAACTGAGGCTTGAAGTTCTGTTGGGACTGGTTCATGACGGTACCTCCCGGGCGGCCTCTCCCCGGGGTTCCTCTGCTACACCCAGCGTCAGGCTAGGGTTACAGGCATGGCCCCGGAAAACGTACCCGCAGCCGAATTCCCCATTCCCTACGTTTGCGCTGGACGACAGCCGGTGACTCCTTTGTAACTCAAAGTCTGTGCTGTCACCTACCCCCCCCGCCAGTGCTCGTTCTCACAACTCCAGAGGGGAGATGGCAAGGCTTTCAGCCTCTGTTTGAAGAAGAAACCGGGGTTCCCAGAGGGCTAGTGCCTTTCTGGTGGTCGCACCCAAGTGTCATAGCTCACCCGAGCCCTTGCCGAGTTCACTGCTCATTTTGTTACTGTCACGACTGCCTTTTATTTGTATGTGGTCATTGGAGGCAGACTCGACCTTGCAGTAATCCGGCTCCCACTCCCTCTTCCCCCAACACTTCCCTGTTTTTGTTTTTTTTTCCACAGTTCTGCTTAGGCCCTTTTACTTGTTCGTGCCTTGAGGCATGTAGTGGTTAAGAGTTTTTGGAGGGTTCCTAGCCAGTAGTGCCGCTTTCTAGTTGAGTGACCTTAAGGAATTGACTGAGCTTCTCAGAGTCAGGTGCCCTTATCTATACAAGGGATGATCGTACCTGCATTAAAAAGTTTTAATTTTTTTTAAAATTTATTTCTGAGAGAGAGAGAGAGAGAGAGAGAGAGACAGCGTGAGCAGGGGAGGGTCAGAGAGAGAGGGAGATACAGACTCTGAAACAGGCTCCAGGCTCTGGGCTGGCAGTCAGCACAGAGCCCGACGCGGGGCTCGAACCCACGAACTGAAGTCGGACCCTGAACTGACTGAGCCACCCAGGCGCCCCTGCACCTGTATTTGAGAGTGGTTTCGAGGATTAAATGGGATTAAAAACCCTTAGCACCTTCCTTGGCATATAGTAAGTGCCCCATTGCCTGTAACAGTGCCAGGCATGTAGTGGTTGTTTAATATTTGTTGATTCAGTGAAATCAGAGAGTTGTCCAGGTAGACCTGGGCTGGGATCTTCGTTTTCACGTTGGTAGTGTAAGACTGTGGCTATATCAACTCTCTTAGTGGGTCTTCTTACCTGTAAAATGAATTTTTAGGATTAGAAATTGCTTATAAAGTAGCTGGCATTTATTAGGTTCTCAGTAAATGGTAGTTATTGTAGAGGTAAGATCCGTTTAGATTCTAATAACCTAAAAAAATTCCTTGAAATTAAAGCTACCTTTTAAAAAGTTTCTGCTTTTTGTGTTTCACGTTAAACTTGTTGTGGCATACTTGAACTGTGCAACAGAATTTGGAGTGTTCTTAAAATTAATCTTTATCAGTAAAACATTTTTGCATAATCTTAGTAAGATTTTTGTACTATTAGGGGAAACTTTTGGTTAAGGAAGGCAAATATATTAAAACTAGGGCAACTGAGAGATTTTTTTATTTCTTATTTTTTAAAAAGCTTGAAACATTTTTGTGTGGTTAAAAATGTCAGGCATGGTTGGAGACAGCAGTGTACAAATAGAGGTATCAAGGAGACTGTACTTTTAAAAAACTTTATGTTCTGGATAGCTTTAAACATATACAAGATAGAGTGATAGATTGAGCGAGCCCTCTTACCCCCATCAGCCAGTGTTAACAGTGTTCAGTCTTGTTCTTCCATATACACCTGTACCCTCTCCACCAAATTATTTGGAAGCAAATTTCAGACATCATATTTCATCAGTAATTTGTTATTACTAAACCTTTTAGCTCTAGTACTAAGTACAGGGTTTTAGTGTTTTGTCCTTTTAAGTACTTTAATTCTATGAACAGAGGTGCAGTATTGGAGTGCTTCTTATTCCTAGCATACCATCATAATTAACTGGGAAGGTTTGTCTTTTTCTTGAGACGGTAAGGAATCTAGTTCCTAATTTGTATTAATTTATATACAAGTATGACATTAATTATTTTGTCAGAAGTGAGTTTTTTTTAAGTGGATGTTAGAAATGGGAGGGATATTTCCAGAGGTTGCATTACTGTTGAGGAAGGGAAATTGACCACTCATGTTGGTTAGATTAGATTATTAGATTAACTGACCAAGTTTTGGGTCCACTTGTCTGACAGATCAAGTAGCATTCCATGTTAGAGGGCTTGTAAACAAATCCGACTGCTTCTGTTCTTAAGTTTCATGAAGGCAGGACCAGTGATTTTTGTGATCATTATTAGTGTGTTGTCCAAGCCTAGCCCCAAGGATTTGTGCTTAGTAGATGCTCAACAAATAATTTTGAATTGGAATCACAAAAGCAGTCTATCTTGGCTCTGGTGTTTTAAACAAAATGTCTTGCATGTAAAAAACTCAAAAACAAGCCTAACTAATTTTAACATTGAGGATCAGAATTTAAATTACCTGGAGTTTTTTTGTGGGTTGTTCATGTCGTGAGTTGTATTGAATAAGTTATGTAAAAATTATATGGTAACATGTTTTAAGGAGTAGATAAAATAGCTATATAGCAGTTGTGAAAGGATTAGTCAGACATAATGCATAAGTTAACACAGTAAAAAAAAAAAACAAGCTATGTAAAAAAAAAAGCAGAAAAATTACTGTCCATTATTGGAGGGAGTATTTTTTTATTGTTTTTTGAGGATGATCATATGATTGACTTTATATGATGTTCCTCATATTGTAAATGTGGAAATAATGTTGGCAGTCTTGTGGGAATTTTTTTGGTTCTGTTCATTATTTAATTTTGTATTATAATTATATATTAAAATCTTAAAATATTTCATAGCTTTTAACTTTCTCTACTTTGAATGCTTTAAAATATTACTAGTGAATATACATGCTCATACCGCTTGTGCAGGGATATATAAAGAAAGTTAATAATTTCTTCCTATCCTTTTTCTCCTCTAAATCCATGTATTCATTTTTCACAGTTTTGTGTGTATCCTTCCATATTACCTGTATACGAGATTGAGAGAGTGTGTGTATGTGTTTAAAAATGGGATATGCTATTGCATAAAATTCTGCCAACTTTCTTTCACTTAAAATCATGGATATGTTTTCAGGTTAATGATACATATATATCTAGATGGTTTTTAAACTAATTGCATATTATTTCATAATACAGATGTAATTTATTTTAGTCATTTCCCGTTGGTAGGAGTATAGATTGTCTCCAGGTTTTGTTTTTCATGGTTTTTTGTTTTACTTTGTTTTGTTTTTGTTTTGTTTTGCTGTAAAAATGCTGCGTTAAATGCACTTGGACATTAAATGCCTATGGACTGAAGATTTTGTGTCTGTAGGCTACTTGGTCAAAGGGTGATGTGGATTATCTTTAAGATTTTAAAATCTATTGATTACTTCCCCCAAAATGTGGTAATTCATGCTTCTGTAAATTTAGTGTAGGAAAATACTTAACCTTCACATCTGTCTGCACATTTCAAATCCAGACATTTATATGTCTGTATAATTTTATTTGGAGAGATGTCTGATTAACTGTATGGAGACCATGCAATTTTATTTTGGGGGCAACATGGTTAGTGGGTAGTGTGCACTCAGTAACCATTTAGATCTCTGTGTATTGGCCTGGAAATATATCCATGATTTTTGTTAAGTGAAAAACATGCTGCATAGTGTTACACAGTAGCATACCCCAGTTTTAAATGTATTCCTTACCTTAAAGATTATGTGTTTCTCATTTTCAAGAGATGATGTTAATCTAGAGAAATCTTTTGTTAAAGCAATATTAAGCATAGTTAATATTTAAAAAGGGCCAAACAACAATCATCAGTGTTTCATGTGTATTTAGTAATACTTTCTCTTGACAGGCAGAAAGCTCAGAGCTGAATTTTACATGAGCTGATAGTAAAACTATGACCCCAAATATTTATTGTAATTATCCTCCATTTTTCTTTTGATTTTTTTGGTTTTATCAGTCTGCCGTAGAGAAAATCATGTTCTTTGGAATCAGGCCTGAGTTCAAGTTCCAGCTCTCCCATTTTACTAACTTTGTAATACTAGCCAAATCAGTGAATTTCTCCAAACCTCAATTTTTTCAGTTTTTACATAAACCTGATAATGATAGTGACTCTGCAGAGTTGTGAGAATTAAGAATTATATAAGACAGAGTAGGGAAACATAGTCCTCATCATCCCATGGCTTACTCCCAGCAAATGTTAACTTCAGAAACTTTTTTGTAAGTAGGTATGATTTGAATTAGTGATTTCATCCACATCTACAAATCCTGATTACATTGCATCCTCTGAATATAATTTTTTAAATACTACTTAGAGTATTAAATTAGAACCAAGTGAGTGAACTGAAAAAAGTATGTGTTCCTGAGTGTCACAAAAGGGTTTCATGGTGCATCTCATAACTGTGGAGGAGGTGGGATGGTGTAGTGGTTAAGAGAGGGTTCTCTGCAGTCAGAACAGGCTCAGGTTCAGTATAAACTTGACCACTTAGCTGTGTGACCTGGACATGTTACCTACCTATTAAGTCTCGATCCATAAAATGAGGATTACAGATGTTTTATAAGAGTGTGGTAGTAAGGAGGGGCGCCTGGGTGGCTTAGTCGGTTAAGCGTCCGACTTTTGCTTAGGTCATGATCTCGCGGTTCGTGAGTTCGAGCCCCGCGTCGGGCTCTGTGCTGACTGCCAGCTCAGAGCCTGGAGTCTGCTTCAGATTCTGTGTCTCCCTCTCTCTCTGACCCTCCCCTGCTCACACTGTCTCTCTCTCTCTCCTAGAAATAAATAAAACATTTAAAAAAATAGATTTTCTGTTGTTTTCAGTGTATTGATCTTTTACCTCTTTGGTCAGGTTTATCTCTAGGCATTTTATGGTATTCAGTGCAATTGTATATGAGATCAATTCCTTGATTTCTCTTTCTGCTGCTTCATTACTGATGTCTANGTGAGTTCGAGCCCCGCGTCGGGCTCTGTGCTGACTGCCAGCTCGGAGCCTGGAGCCTGTTTCGGAGTCTGTGTCTCCCTCTCTCTCTGACCCTCCCCTGCTCACGCTGTCTCTCTCTCTCCTAGAAATAAATAAAAAAACATTAAAAAAAAAATTAAAAAAAAAAAAAGAGTGTGGTAGTAAGGATTAATTGAGATTGCATGTAAAGTGTTTAGAACATTGCCTGGCCTATATTAAGTGCCTAATAAATGGTACTGTAACAGTTATATTTGTTATTAGTTTATAAGTTATTCACCTGTATTTAATGATGCTTGTCTCAATATAGTACTCTTTTTTTTTTTTTAAATGTTTATTTATTTTAGAGAGTGCAAGCAGGGGAGGAGCAGAGAGAGATGGGGACAGAGGATCCAAAGCAGGTTCTGTTCTGAAAGCAGAGAGCCCGATGCTGGGCTAGAACTCACAAACCATGAGATCATGACCTGAACTGAAGTCAGACACTTACTAAACCACTCAGGTGCCCCTGAATGTAGTACTCTTACAGAAATCAGACATTGAAGTAAATCTGATCTTCATATGAACTTTATTCACATGCTTTTGTAACACATGGGGAAAAGTGCATTTAATCATACCAGTAGCTGAGCACAAGTTACAGAGTTATTTCAAGGTTTTTTAATTAGTGTAGATTATAGTGTTGAATGAACTCATGCTCTCGAGAGTGTTTGAACTGTACCAATAGTTTTTGACTTTTGAGTAAAGCAAAAGCATCTTTACGTAATAAGGGGAAAACTTTTTCTCCCTTCCAAAGCTAGTTAAAAAGTACATTCTTCACCTTTACAGTGGTGTGTTTCATTCCATGTGCAAGAAATGATGTTGAAAAGTCCTTTTTAAAAATCATATTAAGCATGGCTAATATTTAAAAGGGGCCACTTGAATATATTTGTACTGTAAATACATAATTTTGAGTGAATGTTACCCAAAACATTATGTTTAAACCTAGGTAGTATTTTAGCTTATAAGGAGAAAGGGAGGACCTGTTATGTTAGTGGCTCCACTGCTAGATTTTTTTCTGCCTTCATTGTCTACTGAAATTAAGTTGAGTAGCTTTCCTTTTTAACTGCTTTTGGGCTTATTTTTAAGAAACTTGAACCAGAAAATTGTGTAGTGAGGTAAAGACAGGGCACCGGTATTCACTCTGAAATAATGATCATTCTCTTTTTTGGGGGAATAGTTTATAATAATGAATGCTTGATAAATTATAAAAATGTTTTAAAAATTGGTCATCTTGTAGATAATTAATGAATGCTTGTGTGATAACTAGCAAGCACACAAATTAATACAACTGGAATTGGTTTATAATTTCATGATTAGCCTTTAGAACATATCAAGAAGATATTAGGATTGTTAGAGGCCTTGGTTTTAACATAATGTAATGGAAGGATGCAAAGTATATATAGCTACAACTTTCAGTAAGAAGAGGGAAAGGAAGTAGGAAAATCAGAAGGGGAAGGGCATGAAAGTAATTTCAGGGTGACTAAATGATTACTTTTCCCCAAGTTTGGGAAAAGAGGAGCTTCAAAAGGGAGTTAAAAGTTAATTATAAGGTTCTGGGGAGAATGCAGGTGAAGAAGTTAATAACCTTTAAATATCATTTTTATTGTGAAAGATTATTTTCTTCTTTGTGCTTGGGATCTGGTGAATAATCCACACCAATTTTAGCCTCAGGACCAACCACGTTCATTCTGAAAAGTTTTGAGTCCCCAGTGTGTGGAAAAAGGGAAGCAAATTATTATGTTCAGAATCAGTTAATCTAACTAGAAAAAATCCCTTCCTGTACGAACTGGTTAAGGGAGTTTTCAGTGATGTTGACGACTGATTATAAAGATGCTACAGCACGTCAGGCTGCGAGGGGTAGCAGGGCATCCACCTTTGTGAAGTACAATCCTTACAGCTAAGTGAGAAGACTGTACTGTGTCGCCCTTGTCTAATACTTTACTGTAATTAATTTTTTCTCTTCCCTGATAGCAACAATATACTTATGTTAAATACATTTTCTACATGTTATATTTTATTATACAGTAATTATGTTAGTTTTAGTAACTGAATTTCTGTGAGCATCACCTGTCTAGCTTGTATAATGTGACAATTGGCTATGACAGTAAAATCAGATTTAAAAATATTGGAAATCAGATTTTTTTAATGGAGTCAAAAATTTATAAGTGTGTGTATGGATAAATTTTTTAAGCTGAAAACTGGTTTGAGAATAAATGTTACAGCAAATTATTACCAGTATTAGAATTTACTTCTTGTTTCTAGCACCTAGCACAGTGTCTGACACATTCAAGGGATTCATTTGAATAAATTGGAGAGGGCTTTTTAAAGTTATTAAAAGTAGAAAGAAACTAGAATTATTTAGTTTCAGTCTTTATCTGAAGGTAAAGAATAGGCTGTGATCTTTAGAAATATTTTCTAATACAGGGCTGCCTGGGTGGCTCAGTTGGTTAAGCATCCGACTTCTCAGGTCATGATCTCACAGTTTGTGGGTTCGAACCCTTGTTGTGCTCTGAGCTGTCAAAAGCTGGAGCCTGCTTCAGAGTCTCTGTCTCCCTCCCTCTCTGCCCCTCCCATACTTGCATTCTCTCTCTGTCTCTCAAAGATAAATGTTAAAAAAATATTTTCTAATACATAAACTTGGAAATTTTTATAATCATAAGTGGTATTGTATGCCATTATTTCAGCTTCTAGAGTAGTATATAGTAGGCATTTGATACATAGTTAATCTTCAAATTCTATATTAGGTTGAGCCATATGAAATTGCAAATAATTGACTTTTAAAAAAATCTATAAGAACAACCATTTCATGTGGTTTTATCTAATTCTGGCAGTAATTTGGTTTGGAAATCATATGATTGGTCTTTCTTTGGAAGCTATGCTAACCATAATTTAGAGTTTTAAAAAGGGTTATTTTGTGTCTATAAGATAGTGGTTACTTTTTATAACATTCTGTTGTAAAATCAAAGAGTCCTGAACAAGTTGGCCATCAGTAATTCACTTGATCAGTTGACAAGAGTAGGGACTTCAAAGGGGAGGGAGGACTATTCCTAAAAAATAAGACTTTTTTGAGAGAGGAAGCATAAGCGGGAGGGACAGAGAGAGAGAGGGAGGGAGAATCCCAAGCAGGCTTCCTGGTGAGCCTGAAGCGGGGCTCTATCTCAGGACTGTGAGATCGTGGCCTGAGCTAAAATCAAGAGTCCGATGCTTAATGGACTGAGCCAGCCAGGCACCCCTATGATGATGTTTAACCTAAGTTTATAAAGATTTCCTTGTTTAAAATTTTCTTATTGGATGTTTCCCAAAGTGAAATATTGGAATTGTTCTCATATAATGAGTTCTTAATATTTCTGTGGGTAATATGTGAAAATGTTAATGTTAATCCAAAAGAATTTGCGCATTTGATCAATTTGAGAAATGCAGTATTAACTCTGACTTATTGTAACCAACATTATGTTTATAATCATATGCTGTATTTTATATATTAAAGGCTGGCAGCGATCAACTGGATAACTTTCCTTCTGCAGTAACACACTTTTCTTTGTTTTTAGTGCCACCATGGCAACTGCACCGTACAACTACTCTTACATCTTTAAATATATTATCATTGGTAAGTTTATTTTACACTCTTGTTCTACAAAGAAAGTAAATGTATAAAATATTTATATACTAACGCTAAGATACCACTCCAGAAGAAGTGAATGATTTTTTTCACTGCAAAATTAAAGCTCCTTTAATAATACTTACTTTTGTAGTAATGTACTTTTTGCATTGTGGCTCTGGATACTTCGTAGTACAGTGGTGGGTACCAGTTTGATATTGATTGTTCTTGAGGGCTACCTGAAAGCTGTTAATCCTGGAAATGGGACAGATTTGCTAGGAGTACTGATAGCATTTCAAAAATATCATGAAAGCCCTCGGAGACCCCTGGATTTCAAAATTTGGTAGAGAACACTGATTCAGAGTAATTGTGTAATATACATAAAATATAATATTGGTGGTTTTTCCATTAAGTTTCAAATTAAAACACAATGCTATTTACCCAAGTATAGTTGTAAGAGCTCAGTTGAAAGTATACATACTTTTCATATTTGATGATTGTACTGATTGTCACATATTGATCATATGTGGTTGTATTGTAATACTTTCTTTACCAAGGGTTAAATTGCTGTAGTACAGTCAGAGATGACATCTGTTCTGTTGTGGTTTTCATATAATGCACATGCTTTTCTTTTGTGGAATTCTGTAGGAAATACAAGGACTATGAGAAGAGATGAGACCTACCCTATCAAACTTCTAAAACTTATTATTTCTGCTAGTTATAGCTGCGCTGTTTACCCCCAGAAGTCTTTGCTTTTATTCATTGACTAAGGGAAAAAACAGTACAAAACTTTGAAACAGCTCAAAGTAGAAAATGCTCTTACAATAGTTTCTCTGTCGAAAAGCACTTCCCATCTGATGGTTATTAACTAACATAATTTATAACTTCAGTTCTATCATATTGAAGGTTAGGAGTAGTCTGTTTGTACATCACATTGAAAAGTGACCTGTAGGATCTTTCAAGCTCATTGTATAGTAGGGAAATACAACCTCAGATGTCCCAGAAATTTGTGATGTGATATGGTAGGGGGTATAAAAATCATTGTATGTAATTATGAGAGTATAAAATTGAGTGTGTAATTGCCACTTGAAACTTTTTTTTAAAACAGGGGACATGGGAGTAGGAAAATCTTGCTTACTTCATCAATTTACAGAAAAAAAATGTAAGTTCAATATATAAGGTAAAACATTAACAAATTCTCTACTGTCACTTTCCTACTTTTAAAAAAAGTGCCATTTACACTATATGCGTTTAAACATAACATTTCCATGTATATGCACTTTTTTCTTTAGAGAGTGAATTTAATAGGTGTATATACAGTGAAATACCCCAACCTGTACAGAGTGTTGATTTTTATATACCGTATCTAATTGAGTTTCTTGTGTTATTTTTTTTGATGTTAGGAAATTTTTTTAAATGTATATTACTGTGTAAAATTTAAATCTTTTCTTTGACTTCTCCATTTTAGAAATTATTAGAAACTTGCTGCATGTATCATTTGTCAACTAAATAATAATAGATTGGATATATTTAAATAAAATTCTGTATCAAGGACTGGTTGATTAATATTTGAGGTACAACTCTTTCTTGGCTGATAGAGGAGGAGACCATCTTATTTCATGTAACTGATAGGCTAAATGTATTTGAGGTTATTTCCATATAGTTGAAATTATTTTTATGGCTTTTTTGTTTTTGCTTAATGTAACATTTTGTGAAAGCTCCAGCAGTCTGTATGTACTGGCACCACAGACTAGCAGGTTCAGGTGTTCAGTGGCCTTATTATAAGGAAAGGACTAATAAACTTGTCCTATTGGATCAGGCATACATAACCTGCCAATATATAATTGTAAGTATATGTTAAATGTGTTTTTCTTTGAGATATTGATAATTATTTTTCAGGATAAAAATTTGACAGACAACTTCTAGAGTCTTAAAACCATTGACTGGTTTGTTATATGTAATGATTATCAGAAGTCTAAACAGTATAATGTTGATATATGAAGAACTTATTAAAATCTTTATTTATTTTTTTTAAATTTTTAAAAAATGTTTTATTTATTTCTGAGAGAGAGAGAGAGACAGCATGAGCAGGGGAGGGTAAGAGAGAGAGGGAGACACAGAATCTGAAGCAGGCTCCAGGCTCTGAGCTGATGGTCAGCACAGAGCCCGATGTGGGGCTCGAACCCACGAACAGTGAGATCATGACCTGAGCCGAAGTTGGACGCTTAACTGACTGAGCCACTCAGGTGCCCCTAAAATCTTTATTTTTAATTTGCAGATTCTTTTAGCCCAGGGGTTAGCAAACAGTAGCCTGTGGGCCAAATCCATTTACTGCCCATTTTTGTAAATAAAGTTTTATTTCCACAACCATGCTTATTCTATTTGTTGTCTCTGGCTGCTTTTTGTGCTTCAACAGCCGAGTTGAGTAGTTGTGACAAACCTTTTGGCCTGCAAAACTTAAATATTTATTATTTGTCCTTTTTTAAAAAATTTATTAGAGTGTGCAAGGGGGGGAGGGGAAGAGAGAGAGAAAGAGAATCCCAAGCAGTCTCTGCACTGCCAGTGCTGAGCCCAATGCTGGGCTCGAACCGACGAAGCCGTGAGATGACCTGAGCTGGAACCAAGAGTCGAATGCTTAACCGACTCAGCCACTCAGGCTCCCCATTTGGCCATTTATAGAAGTTTGCTGACCCCTAGTTCAATCCACTCAAATTTCTTCGCTTCTTTGTTAATTTTTTTCAGTGTTAGCTTTAGTGCATTCATAGCCTACAAGCCTTAATAAATCATTTGATTATCCAGTGGATTTTTTTCTACTGGTCTTAATCTGAAGCTTTCTGGAAGTTGGAATATTATATTATATTTCTTTTCCTTTCTAACAGTTATGGCTGATTGTCCTCACACAATTGGTGTTGAATTTGGTACAAGAATAATTGAAGTTAGTGGCCAAAAAATCAAACTGCAGATTTGGGATACAGCAGGACAGGAGAGGTTTAGGGCTGTTACACGGAGCTACTACAGAGGAGCTGCGGGAGCGCTTATGGTGTATGATATCACTAGGTAAGAGATTCATCGTTTTTCAAACTTCATACTTGAAAAAAGAAGTTTACTTTAGGCAGTGTGGTCTCCTTTTTTATTGACTTATGCATTCTTTAGTTTGTGATTGTGTGCCTATAAATGAGCTTACTTGGGCTTTATGGTTTCTTCTCTAAATTGTTGTATAAGACGTGACGTAACATGTTGATTTCCTTTTCTGAAAGTGGATATGACTGAAGAAAAACTTTAGGAGATGCTGGTGGAGCTAATAGAAGAATACTGTTCTGAAAAGCAGCATCAGTTCAATTATTTGAGGTGAAATAATATTTTATACCAAACTTTGTTCTTTTCACTTCAGTAGAAAGCAAGCAAGTCTTGAGTTACTCTGTTCAGTCTCTAGTGTTTAAGTTGACACTTTTTTGAAATAAGGTCAAGGAAGGATTTAAGTAGTTTTGCTAATCCAACATGGTAGGATATAAAAAGTTCTTATGCTTGCATCTGAAGGTGTTTGAGGTGTTTAATTGTTCATTCACTTAAATTCTGTTTTGCTCTAAAATGGATTGAAATGGTGTGCAATACCACATGCAACAAGATTAAATTTATTTCAACTTGACTGTTCTGGAAACTGAAAGCACTTGATACAGCGTGACAAAACTGGACCGGAAATGTTTGGGTTGAGAAAAACATGGAAAATTGTGCTACTTCATTAAACTGTGCTAAGCTAGAAAATGAACTGGATCGCCTTTTATATTAATGAAGAGTGCCAGTTTATTATTTTTACCTTTTCTAAAAAAAGTAAGTTTGTTTTGTTTTGTTTATTTATTTAGAGAGCGTGTGAACAGGGGAGGGACAGAGAGGGAGAGAGAGAATCCCAAGCACGCTCTGTGCTGTCAGCTCAGAGCGCAGTGTGGGGCTCAGTCCCACCAAACCGTGAGATCGTGACTGAGCTGAAAACCAAGAGTCAGACACTTAACCAACTGAGCCCCCAGGCACCCCACAGTGCCAGTTTAAAGCAGTGTGACTTATGCCTTATTTTTTTGAGAGGAGGTAGGGATGGGTGAGTTGGACCAAATGATAATTAGACTTTCAAGCATATTTCTTTTTTGAGAAATGCTTTATACTCTTTTTGGTCTTGAAGAGTCATAATACAGCGCACATTAATGCACCCTGAGAAGTTCTGCAGAAAAATTATTTAACTTAGTTTGGTGTTTCCTAAGCTTATTTGATTGAGGAACACACTTTGGGAAATGTGTACTTAGAATGAAGATAGTGGCTGATTATAATTATAGTGCTTGAAGTTCATTGAGTTCTAGAGTTGGGTGATCTCAGGGCAAGAGGAGTGAAATGGCCTTAATGCTTTTCTCTATGTCAGGAACTGGTAACATGATAAGTAAATAGTTTTGTGGGAAGAATATTAAAGAACCTGGCCATCTCTACAAGAGATCCTTATGAGGGATGCATTCCAGAAGACTTGCATAATTAAAAACTCGATTCATTATTAATAACTTTAAATGTGGTGTTATGTGCTTAGAGTGTATCAATCTATAATAGTTTGTTTTGCTTTGTGTGTGCTTGTGTTTTTCCCTCCTCAGCCCTACTGATAATATAGTTGACACATAACATTGTGTAAGTTTAAGGTCTACAAAGTGATGACTTGATACATGTTTGCTTTTAAGCATACTTTTTAAGCCTGTAAATACTTTTGGTAGAATATGTGTCTGTTCAAGTCATCAAAAGTGCTTTGGCTGGACACTGCCCAAATGCCCATCAACTAAAGAATGGATAGACAAATGGGTATATTCATGCAATGGAATATAATTCAACCATTAAAAGGAAAGAAACTCTGATATATGCTATAAGGTAGATGAGTCTGGAAAACATTTTGCTAAGTGAAAGCAGCCAGACATAAAAGTCCACATGTATGATTCCATTTATATGAAGTATCTAGAATAGGCCAATTCAGAGAGACAGAAAGTGGATTGGCAGAGGATGGAGAGTGAATGCTGACGGGTACAGCGTTTCTTTCGGGAGTGATAAAAATGTTTTAGAATTAGAAACTGGTGATTGTTGCACAACTTTGGGATATATACTAAAAACTACTACATTGTATACTTTAAAAGGATGAGCTTTATGGGGATGAGCTTTCATTATACCCCAATAAAAGTATTCTTGAAAAAAAGTACTTCAGGCTTTACACCAGTGATTTATTGACATTTTATAGTAGCATTGATATTGCATCCGTGATACTGATTTTCTCCCTTTTTTTCTATTAATCCTTGACATTTTGCAAGCTTGAAAGTTCCTGCTTTGGTAATGTTTTTTTATTCTTGCCATTAACTATAATTCTTACATGATACTTTTCTAAATTGACATCATGGCAATTTTTTTGGCTATATCAGTTGTTTGGTATGTCATTTAACATCCATGCCAAACTTAGGGATATATTTGCACTTTTTTTTAGCACAATTACCACTAATTAATGAATATTCAGATGCTGCTGCATTTACAGATTTGAAATTATGGTGAGTTTTAAATTAATAATAAGATACCAAAGCTATTAGAGGTTCTAATAAATAATACAGTTTACGTGATCTTGATACTTAAAAAGGATGTGTAGTTTTCTCTGTTAACCAAAGTAGTGGCAGTTTGTAATGCACTCTTGCTACCAGCTTTGACATTTTAAAATTTATCAAAATCAGTATAAATATTTTTATATTTGTGCTATTTAAGTTTTTATGCACAAAGTAGGACAAAGTTGTGTGTAAAAGCAAATTATGCCAGTATTACAAATATTGAATAAAGTGATACGGCTTGTGCTTTTTAAAAATACTTGACCATTAGAAAATTTTGGGAAAATGTTATTTTTATTTCTTCTCTTTTTTTTTTCAGTTAGTTGGCGATTTGTGTGTAACATGATTTAGCACAGTAAAAAGAGAATCTTAGGACTCCTTTTCAGTTCCCACTGGGAAAGGATTAAGTGTTTGGAATATCCCAACTTTATATGGGTACTGACAGCTGGATATGATGGAATATATTCACAAGGCTAGATTTGAAACACTTTGAGGACAGTATGTGCATAAAGGGTTCAAGGCCTGGCTCTGAAATAATTTGAATTGTGGGCTTCACCTGTTAAATAAGATGGATTAATGTTCTGTGAATGTATATAAATCAGAAACCTTTTTTTTTTTTAATTTTTTTTCTAATGTTTATTTTTGAGAGAGAGACACAGAGCGTGAGTTGGGGGGGGGGGGCGGGGCCGGACAGAGAGCGAGGGAGACAGAATCCAAGCAGGCTGTAGGCTCTGAGTTGTCAGCAAAGAGCCTGACGTAGGGCTTGAACCCATGAACTGTGAGATCATGACCTGAGCTGGAGTTGGACACTTAACTGACTTGAGTTGGTTTGGGGCCCCAAATCATAAACGTTTTTAACCTTCAAAATTTTCTTATTTGATCCTTTTGGTAGAGTCTGAGTGAGAAGTATTAATATTATATTGTAATATTGTAAATTATTTAAATTTACTTGCTTTCTTTGGGCCTGTTTGGCTAGTGCAAATCAGCCTATGAACTTCTAAACTCATGCTTGGAGAAAGTGGAGAAATAAGACAAGCTGGATCCCAAAATGATTTAGCTGCTGGGTAAATAAGAGTATATAGAATTAGAATAAACTTGCTCTGACATTTGGGGCCTTCAATTTCCAGTCAAATGTGTTAAGTGCCTTTGTAAAGCCAGTTTCTATGCAGTCGTATTTAACTTTCTCTTTAAGGAAAGGTAAATTTTACACCCATCTATAGTGTGACTGTCCTGGTTTCTAACTTGAAAAAGACAGATGCAGACATGTTTGCCAATGAACATACCATTTGTTAGACATTTTGGTGCTATGTCTCCATTTTGTGATTGACAATCTGGATGATTTAAAAATAATCTTAGTTTTTACTTCGAAGTGTAAATTCTGAGTTCAGAATTGTTTTCATTAATTTTCTGTGTTGTCCCTTGCTTGCTTATTGGTCTGCTTTATGAATGTGCTTTTAAATACAAGCGATTTACTCCTGAAATGTAATTAGCAAAGTTGTTGGATTACTGTTTATGTGTTTAAAAATAAGAGGTTAGGCTAGATTTTTGCAAAGTATGTTTACATTCCAGTTTTTAATAAAAGTGAATATTTTTAATATTTGTTGAAGTTTCTTTTTCAAAAATTGAAAAGGCAATTGTATGTGGTAGTCATACATGTAAACTTTAATTTTTGCAGAAGAAGTACATATAACCACTTAAGCAGCTGGTTGACAGATGCAAGGAATCTCACCAATCCAAATACTGTAAGTTGAATAACCTCTGTTATACAGAAAATTTAAAATCTACGCAAACCCTGAAAGGAAAGTCATTCGCTAATTTGTATTTGAGTACTAAGAATGAGAGAATATTTTATTTTTAAATTATTTTTACGTTAGTTGAAGAGAAGTCAACCTTTTTTTCCCCCAATACTAATTACTCCAGGTTTTGCATTTATACTTGGTTTTTGTTCATGTTTGTTGTTAAAAAAAAAAAGTTAGGAATGGAGTGGTGATCTCCTGTCAAGCAGAGACTACGAAATCTGAAACAATCACTTTAAAAGGGATCAGCATTTTTTTCATAAAATGTTACCATTGGAAGAATCTGGGCAAAATATAAAGGATCTCTATATTTTTCCCAAGATTTTATTTAAATTCCAATTAGTTAACATATAGTGCAGTATTCATTTCAGGTGTAGAACTCCACAACTGGTGCTCATAACAAGTGCAGTTCCTTCCTTAATGCCCATCACCTATCTAGCCAATCCCTACCCACCTCCCTCCATCAACCCTCAGTTTATTTATAGTTAAGAGTCTCTTACATATTTGCCTCTCTGTTTTTATCTTATTTTTCTTTCCTTTCCTCTGTTCATCTGTTTTATTTCTTTGTTTTCAGATCTCTCTATTTCTTAACAACTACTTGTGAGTCTACAATTATTTCAGTAAAATTTCAGTTAAAGAGTTCTCTTTTTTTAAAATTTTGTGTGTTTTACTTATTTTTGAGAAAGAGATAGCATGAGCATGAGGGTCAGAGAGAGAGGGAGACACAAGATCCGAAGACCGGCTCCAGGCTCTCAGCTAGCTGTCCGCACAGAGCCCGATGTGGGGCTCGAACCCACAAACCATGAGATCATGACCTGAGCCAAAGCCAGATGCTTAACCAACTGAGCCACCAGGCACCCCGAGTTCTGCTCTTTATATGTCTTAAAGTACTAGTTTTTTATTAAAAAATGTTACCAAAAAATCTCAACTATACTTAACTATTAAAAAGTAAATTCAAAAAGTCACCTTTGTGCTATATTTTCAAATTGCAAATTAAAAGTTTTTTGCGAGAGAACATGAACTGGAGAGGGGCAAAGGGAGAGAGAGAATCTTAACCAGAGTATGGAACCTGACTTGGGTCTTGATCTCATGACCCTGGAATCATGACCTGAGCTGAAATCAAGAGTCAGATACTTAACTGATGAGCCACCCAGGCACTGTAAAAAAAATTTTTTTTCTTTTTAAAATGAAAATAAAAATTAGCTTCTTCGCCAGACTGAGAAGATATTTATTGAGATTTTATTTAAAAGCCAACTACCAGGCTATACTGTAGTATCCAAAGATAAATGTGTATCCTTGGCCCAAGAATGTTATGGTCTAGTAAGGAGACAGCTGTGCGTATACATGTAACTGTGCTGAAAAGCAGAGTGAAATAGGAGTTAGAGCAACTGGTGTGTGCATTCCTGGAAGTGCTCAGGGTAACCAGTGCTGTCTGGAGAATCCAGCTTTACAGAGAAAGTGATGTTTGAACTGGGACTGTAGAGGTAGGTGAATAAGGTTTTAGTAGATGTGGGCAATCCAGGAACAAGTGAGGAAAGGCACTGAGCTGTGACTGACTCTGAGCTTCTTCAGAACAAGGCCTGTGTCTTACTTAGCTTTGTACCCCACCATCTAGCAGAGGTCTATCTGGTTGTTATCTAGTGGTAAGTAAGATTGGCTTTCTTTTTTCTTTTCTTTTTTTTTTTTTTTAAATCAGGGAAAAGCAGTTGATGGAATTGAAACTTAATGTAATTTGCCTTTTATGTCAGGAATTCTGCCTGGAATTTTCATATCAATTATCATTTTAAACCTACTGTAGGTATACATACAAATCTATAGATAAATGTTCATAGCAGCTTTATTTACAGTAGCCAAAAACAGGAAACAACCTAGATGGCCATCAGTAAGTGAATGGTTAACCGCTCTGGTACATTCATACTATAAAATACTCCTCAGCTAAACAAAGGAATGAACTCTTGATGCATACAGCAATTTAGATGGATGTCAAGGGCATTATGCTGAGTGAAAAAAGTTAATCTAAGAAATTACATTTTGTGTGATTCCATTTATAAAACATTCTCAAAAAGACAGAATTATAGAGAACAGATTTATTGTTGCCAGGAGTTAACAAATGGCAGTGAAGGGTGTGAGTGGTATGGGTTGACTATAAAAAGGGGCAGCACCAAGAATTTCCTTTGTAGTGATGGAACAGTTGTGTGTCCTGATTGTGATGACGCAGCTCTAGACCTGCAATAAAGTTGCATAGAATTGTGCACACACACGAGAGTGTAGCATGTATACAGCTGGTGAAATTGAGTGCACCCACGTCAGTGCTCTGGTTTTGAAAGTCTGTTAGATGCGACTATTGAGGAAGCTTGGGGAAGGGTCTTTAGAACCTCTACCTTTATAAGCTTTTGTAATTCTATAGTTATTTCAAGAAAAATGTTAAAAAGAAACAAAAAAAACCCCCTCATTGTAGAGGGTTCTTAGAGGAGTATACTGACAAGTTAGCCATGTCTTTCCTGTCTTATTTATGCCTCTTCAAATTTTACCAGATCTTCAGAAGAAAGGTTAATGGAGGAAAAACTACCTTTCAGGATTCTTCTGGCTGGTCTAAGAAATAAATTGACAGAATTGTTTAAGGTTTCTGGAGATTGAGTCAACACCCTCTCCCTAGTACTGAGAGGGAAACACCCTTACAAATGGAAATTTTTCTTATAAATGTAAATGTCTCTTAAAGTAAAGGGTAACTTCTGGTTTTTCAGAGCTTTTCCTCTGTCTGCTGTTTCTTAAAAATAACCTAGCTTAAAATAACTAATATTGCAAAGAGGACTATCTTGAGGTGGCAAAATTTGCTCTCCTACAAAAGAAAATCTTTTAAAGGTCCAGCTCAAATGTTACAATTTCTGTAACATTGCCTTTGATTTCTATATAGAAGTTACTTACATTCCCATATTGGTGGTGGTGTATTTTGTACCTCTATCTTGTTAGCACGCCACTTTCATGTCTCCCTTCAGGATGTTAGGTGGTAAAGCACCGCTTGGAACTTCTTCTGGAATGGGGAGAGGAGGCAGTGTTTCCATTTAGCAAACATTTAAAATATTTTTTTAAATTATCTTTTATTTTTAAAAACAGTTTTACTGAGATATAATTAGCATAATGTACCCATTTAAGGTGTGCAGTCCAAAAAAATTTTTTATATTTATTTTGAGAGGGAGCACACATGCATATGTAGGTGCACGAGCAGGGGAGGGGCAGAGAGAGGGGATCCCAAGCGGGCTCTGTGCTGTTAGCAGAGCCTGAGACAGTGCTCCATCTCCCAAACTGTGAGTGCGATCATGACCTGAGCCAAAGTCAAGAGTTGGATGCTTAACTGACTGAGCCACCCAGGCACCCTGGTGTTTTTATTTTTTTTTTTTTAATTGAAATATAGTTTACATACAAAACATTTCTTGTTTGGAGTACTTGTTTTATAATGGCCACTGTGACTTTATCAGCCTTGATATTTTTTTTTTTAAACTGATTTCCTTTTTAAAGTGTTCTTACTTTGTTCTTTAAAACTGACTTCATGTGAAAATCTTTCCCTCTCTAGTGGGCCCTTATCCACACTGATTGAAAAATGCTCACATTTATTACACTGCTTAAGTGTTCTTGCTCAAGGTTAACATTCAGATCACAGTGGTTCTTCAGTTCATTGGACATCATTTTTTAGGAACAGGAGAGCCAGGTGCTACAGTGTCACATGAGAAAAGTTAATGGTGGAAATCATTTTTGGTTGAAACCATCCATTCCTGTCTGCATCTGGATTACCACATCTGTTTGGAAGGGAAAGGAGGGGGGTATCACCAGTTACTATGAAATAAGCTTATATATGGATAGAGATAGTTTATCCATAAATGCCACCCCACCCTCCCAAGGCACCACAAAGATCAAAGCTCTGTTTCCCCAGGCCTGCAAACTTTTTCCTTAGAACTTTTCAGAGCTACCTTTAACTTTGGCCTATCTTCACTTGCATAAATGATTCCAAAATAGGTATGGGGGAGGTGTGGGTGTGTGTGTGTTATTTTCCTTTGGATTTGAACTTGGATGCATGTGTGTCTTCCCCGTGTCCCCCCCCCCCCCCCCCGCAATCCCCTCTTCCCACCACCACTGCTGTTCCCCACAGAACACAGACATTTGTTATCGGTTGCTACAGACTTAGTCCTGCCTAGGGCTACTGCCTAGGACAGTATTTGAAGGTCACAGTTAGGGTTTTCTGCCTGGATTCTAATGTCTTCCTCCCACTGACTAAGTGAACTGTGACAAATCCCTTTGCCTTATTTGAGCATTCATTTCCTTACCTATAGCCTGAAGGAATTGAACCTAGTAGTTTAACTTAAGGATCCTAGAAACTTTTGAAAATCTGATGAAAACCATGAGCATTCTCTCCCAGGGAATGTCCTCATTTATAGCATTTTGTGCTTAATATCAGTGCATTCACAGATCCCTGGAGCTTGTCCACGGCCCTGTTTGTAGTCTTACTTAGATAAATCATAACCTTTGGCCTAGACCAGATGTGCTTCATGGACTGTTTTGTTTTTGAACAGCTTGCAAGCTAAGAATGGACTTCATAAACCGGAAGAACCTACTCATTGCCCTTTATAGACAATTTGTCAGCCCAGGGCCTAGATAATTGCTGAGATCCCTCTTAATAGTACTGACTGCGTGATTTTTCATATATGTCTGCTGGATGAGATTGCTAGTACTTGGGTGTCCTTTTTCGTCCCCTGTGTTTATTCTCTCAAGGTCTTTAGGCATCAGAATTTTCATGGTTGACTTTAAATGGTTGCTTTTATTTTAAGATGTCTTTCTTTTGGTCACAAATTAGGTAATAATTCTCATAGGAAATAAAGCCGATTTGGAGGCCCAGAGAGATGTTACATATGAAGAAGCCAAACAGTTTGCTGAAGAAAATGGTGGGTTTTTTAAAAAGATTTTTAATGGCTTTTTGGGTTATACATAGAATTTCTAAGGAAGGGTGGGATTTTGATACTGCAGATTATTTGACTTTTTTTTTTTTTTTTAATGCCAACTGCTTACAACTCCAGAATGAGGAAATAAAGTGTTTGTATTTGACATTCATGTTATTCATGTTGTGGGTAGTGCAAGTATTTATTGGCAAATATAAAGATTCCCCCCATCTCAAACTAATGTACTGTTGGAATACTAATAGCTGATGGGGAAACTTTTATTCAAGTCTTATTGAACATAATGCCCTTGTGAGTTAATTTGAAATGTCTTAATCATAAGTCTGAATTTTATTTTTAGGCTTATTGTTCCTTGAAGCAAGTGCAAAAACGTAAGTATGGCTAAAATTTTTTTTTTTTTTTTACAAATAGTTTATTGTCAAATTAGTTTCTACATAACACTCAGTGCTCATCCCCAAAGTGCCCTCCTCCATGCCCATCCCCCCCTCCCCCCCACATCCATCAGTCCTCAGTTTTTGTCAGCATTCAAGAGTCTCTCATGGTTTGCCTCTCTCCCTTTCCCCCACCATTTCCGCCCTTCTTCTCCCGCTTGTTCCTCCGTCAAGTTCCTCCTAATCCTCCTATACGTGCAAACATATGATATTTGTCCTTCTCTGCCTGACTTATTTCGCTCAACATAACACCCTCAAGGTCCATCCATGTTGCTACACATGGCCAGATTTCATTGTTTCTCATTGCCATGTAGTATTAAGTATGGCTAAAATTAATCATTTTCAGTTATGTTCAGTTACATTCAAACTTCTCAGAGTAGAACCATACATATGGAAAATGTATTCTATTATATTTGCATATAATAATGCTATGGGAGAAGAATAGTAAGCAGGTATCCCTTTGCTTCCTGTTTTACTTTCGAAAGTAGTATTTCTTGTACTTTATCTAAAAGATTGTACCTTGATTATTCCCATTGGTAATCCAGGTTAATAAATGAAGTTGTGTTAGCATTTCAAAAGTGTTTGACTTTCACAATTGAGGTTGAGTTTGGCATCTAGGACTCAAGCTTGGTTAATCTGTTCATTTAATACTGATTAAGAAACATGACCTAAGGAAACGATGTCTAAGAATAATCAGAAGCATAATTAATTTTCTAATTATTCCATGTCCATTATTGAACCCCAGGACTCCCATCTTTATTCATTAAGTCAAATATCTCTTGCAGCGGTGAGAAGCGAGCCCTTTTTGTTTAGCTTCATCTGCATTGTTAGTATTAAGAGAACTGAAGTGTGAACATGGCCGAGCATGAATGTATATTACCATCACATGATAAAAACAGTATAGTTGGTGCTTGGCTAATCAGACCATACAAATCCTGGGATCCTGTTCTACATGTTTTGAGATACTTGTTTCTGTTTGGAATACCTTCTTATAATTACTATCTTCATTATTATTCTATTATGTATTAATATATAACATTTGGCAAAAGTGTAATGTCTTATCTTTTGTGGAAAGCTGTGATTCTCGAATAAGGTTGTCAATTGCCTCTTAGGGGAGAGAATGTAGAAGATGCTTTCCTTGAAGCTGCCAAGAAAATCTATCAGAACATTCAGGACGGAAGCCTGGATCTGAATGCTGCCGAGTCTGGTGTACAACACAAACCTTCAGCCCCGCAGGGAGGCCGGCTAACCAGTGAACCCCAACCCCAGAGAGAAGGATGTGGCTGCTAGTGACCTCTTTGCCGTAGCTCCCATTTGACCTTTCACCTCTGTCTGTTGGAAGCAGTACTTTTTACTGCCTCATTGTCTTCTGTACATCTTACTGGGTTTAATTAAAAAAAAAAAAAAAGAAAAAACTCTGTTGTAAAAACAGTTTAACACAATACTAAACTGCTAAACAACTAGATGTAATCAGGTTATCAAAGGCAAGTAGAGTAATAAATCTCTCCTGCATGGTAAATCTAGACTTTTTTTTCCCCTTGATTGTCCTCGTGATAGGTATGTCACCAGTACATGATTTAAACTGAGCACTGATGCTGGACTTAAATGATTTTTATCCTTCCCTCTTTTTGGCAAGGCTTTGTCTTACTGTATGGTTTAATTTGATGATATCTTAAGCCTTTCTCCCCATCTTTACCTGTTCAAGTATGTCTGTTGTAACCAATAAGTTTATTGCTGTGAAATGACTTCTGATGATAGAGAATGGGCTCTATAACTGCTTTTGTTTTGTTTTTGTTGGATAAATTTCCTGTTGTGTGGGTGGCATTTTTCTCGTGGAGGTTTGCTTCTGTCTTGGCCTTGCACAGGGAAATACCCACTTCTCTTTTCTCTCGTGCTTAATTAATAGCTTTATCTTTTTTTTATTTTTACACCATTTTATCCTTTTCTCTTTAGCAGAAAGTAAATATGTATAAAATTTGAAGGAACCGAACTAACAATACATTCTGTGTATATTATTTTAATGAAGAAAATAAATTGATTACTGGCTTTGGAACAGTATAAAATACCAGTTTGTACAGTATGACCTATATGTGACCATGTTACTCCCTTCCATCTCACACAAGGAAATAGACACAACTGCAGCTCACAGGTAATACTGGCTCCACCCTCTGGTGCTGGCAGTGTTTGGGGACACGATGCTGGAAAGAGCTCCTGGCACGAGAGGATTAACACTAGCAGACTCTTCCATCTTTGCACCGTGGCTTACCTGCTGAATTTCTTAACTGTTCTTGTGCAATCGACAATGTGCTAACCTGCTTTTCTCTTTGTAAACGTTTTACATTACAGGCTGCATTTCTTGCCTTACTGTATAGAAAAAGAAAAAAGGCTGGGTTTATTATTGCACATTTTAAGCTTTTATAACTTTATCTTCTTGGAATGGTGAGATTGTGTACTGGACAGTCAGAACCGCAGGTCTGCTGTTAAGGGATTTTAAATTGTGCATTTTTAACACTACAGTGAAGTAATTTAAGATATCCCTTGTGTTCTTAGTATAAGGGGCTTTTTTTATGTCATGTTGGCATAAATTGTTTTGTAAAAGGGAAAGTGTTTCTAACTGTGTTTCAGTGTTTGTGCGACGAGGACAAATAAGTTACTTCTTTGCACTGGGTGGTTTGTCCACTGAGAGAATACTGTGTTGCAAGGGAAACCGTCTCTTCGGACAACAGACTCATGTTTTACCAGGTTCTTTACTTCTTCTGATTGATTTCTGATCGAGTTTATGGTTCAGACTGAGAACTGAGGTTATTTGAAGTAGGATAAGTAAACCTTAGTGTATTATATAAAATCACTCAGCTCAACTGCCGTGTTTAAAATACACATTTCAAATCCCTCTTTACAGACACTAAAGTAAAAATAAACAGTACGACTTTCTGGGTTGTAAACATGTGATAGTACTGGAGTATTGTATAGTCAATGTTAAATAAAAGCCAAAACTGGAATGTGCAGAAAATAGGATTGGGTTAATTTGTGGACTCATCTTTATTTTTGTCTTTGTTGAACTTTTTTAAAAACAAGCTTCCTGAAGTAGATCGGTGTATTCTGTTAAAGACTTACAGTGACCCATTTTGCTTACCCCGTTGCTTCACAAGGGACTTGCCCAGGGACCATGACCTGCTGGTGTGTGTATATATTTACAAAAACAAAACCACCCACCCACCCATTGGGATATACGGTAGCAATCAGAGACTAAAGACTGCGGCTTGTCGAGGTGCAGTGCCCTGGTTCCCAAAGTTAGTTACAGTGGGTCTTCTTGTTTTTGTGACAGGATTTATTCAGACTGCTGTACTCTTCATTTGATGTAACAAAATGCTATTAATCTAAATATTTGTAAATAAAGTACCTGTATCTAGATTAAATTAAAATGGTTTGCATTATTTTCTGAATTATAATAGGATTTCGTATTTTCTTCAGGCAAACAATTATCTGGCAGAAGTTGTCAGTTTTTATTGCAGAATTGTCCTTGTTGTATAGAGGGGTCTATGTATATAACATAAATCCACGTCACTCAGTAATTGACCTACACTTTCATCCTTGTGTTCGGATCACACTTGCAGTGTGTTGACTTTTTTCAGTGTGAGATCAGCACCCTTGGTGCCTGAATAGTGTTCTCCCTTGACTGTGCTCGGGGCCAAATTCTGTTATTTGCATGTGTAACCCCCTGTAATAAACTTGGGTGCTCAAAACCAGAAGAGAAAATTGTCATATTGTAACACACATGTGCCAGACACTGGGCAAGTACACTTTGGAGAGTGAAGTTCTTGTAACCGTTAATCCAGGAGAGCTTACTACTTGTGTGGTCACCCGCTTCTCTGGGTTACCTGCTAACCGTGCGCCTGTGAGGAGGCCCTTGATTAGTAATTGGTGCTCAGTACTCTTCATGGATTAGATGTTCCAGTACGATGTCAAGTGTTTTTCAAGGATAATAAAGTGTTTGATGCAGTAGCCTTGATTAAAAAATTTTTTTATTTGGTGGTAACGTTCACATAACACTAGAGGCAGTGGAGTTTCTGTAGAAAGCTGTCTTTTGGAACCAGGCGTTTGACTTCATACATTAATTACCTCACCTAATTCCAGACTGTAGTTCTGAGAACTTGTTTGCTCTCATATCCATTGTTTCAAGTGTGATCTTTTTACAGAGATGTGGTTCAATTCACTTCTTAAGCAGAACATGGGAATAGAGAGGGTGCAAGTGGCAGTTTAGAAAGAAGATATTTTACCCTATTGAGCACAGGCACAGAACGGAAAAATGTGTCCCTGAAGGATTTCACTAAAATTGTGCAGAGGCCTGACTTTTAAGCATTTTGCGAAGACTCATGAAAATGAAACAAGAATGTAATTACGAGACACCACCAAATCCATTTTTGCTTTGGAAGTACATGCCTTTTAGAACTTTCTAAGTGTTAATAAATTTTATGCCACTTTCATTTGTCTTCATTGTACCTATATTTAGCCCTTATCTTCACTGGTCCAGGTCCGGCAGAACACCCTGGGCGTACAAACCTCCGTGAGCGGTGAGGGTTTACTGCACTGTTATGTACTGTCCTGCTTCAGAAGCTGTCTATGGGCCCAGAAAAGTCCTTGGCAGTATTTTAAAACCTAATCTGTAACATGTAGTTTCGTACTTCACTTAACCATGAGAGCGAGTCTGTTGCCATGTGGTCTTTTGTGACGGTAGCTGCTAATCTTGTTCTTAAATAACGTATTTGTAGATCATGGAGTTGAGCCATTAAATATAGTAGTTCAAAACCTTAAAAGCCTGAACACAATTTGAATTTACCACTGGATCAGATTCTACTAAATTTCCACCAAAGAATATTTTTGGTTGAGAAAAAGCACCTGAAGTGTAGTTTTATGACAGAGTTCCACGCAGTGCGTGCTCCCTGACAGCTACATCACACTTCAGGCAAAAGATGGGAAACCATTTGGAAGACGGCCGGTTCCGTGGGGAGTTCAGGTAGAAGTTTGATGGCTTTACTGTAGACCTATGAAATGTAAAGTCAGATGGCAGACTATTTTATCTTTTATTTTCATATGAAAATAGATTCTAAGCAAAATCCAAAAATAAAATTTGACACTATAAATGAAGGGCTGGAGTACAGTTTTTTCTCTTTGCAGCTACAATTTCACCAGTTTATAGCTTCAAATTTGCAATTATAATCAGCACTAGTCTTAATGGCAACACATTTCAAAGATAAGAAAACAAACCCCTCAGCCGTCGAGGACCCTGGTTGAAACCGTACACGGCGATTCCCTTGTGTACACGTGGTTTACAGAGGCCCCGGCGTTGGCGATGCAGGTGGAATAAGCCGGGGAGGTGCAGCGTCCGCACTCACCGGCTCTGGATAAAAACCGAGTGGCACTGCAGTGCTGAAGTGAGGTAGCACAGAAGGGATCTCAGATGGGCTTCCTCACCTGGCCCACCGGCTCTCTCCCTGCAGTAAGACAAAAGGGATGAATTCATGCAACGGCAAGTAGTGACGGGACCAAGTGACAGCACAATGGCTAATGGGTAAAATGCATATTTGAGCACCTCTTTGGGAAAATGTTTTGAGATGAACCGCTGTATAAACTACCCAACCGTAAAGGTAAAAGCTTACTTAAGACTGTACGGTAAGACAGAACTGAAGATCTTGCAAATGAAAATGGTAGTTAAAAGAACTGTGTACTATGTACCTACCCGCGAGCCGGAAGCTGGTGACTTCGGGTGACTGCCTGGAAGTTGTGACGGACCTTGTAGAACGTGAAAGGAGCTCTGGAAAGGGAGATGAAATCACTGGGCTCAGAAGCCAGCCCCTAACTCCAGCCCAGTTCAGGCTTTCATCCCACACACCTGGATTATGACCCCAGACTCCACAATAATTCTAACAATCTCCCCACCTGCCCCCCTCAACCCCGATGTGCCTCTAACACTTCTGTTCCTCTCCTGGGTCCGAATTCAGAGCACCTCAACCCCTGGGGCCACCACCATGAGCTGACAACGGAGCTCGGCGCCCAAACCCCTACGCACTCATCTACGGGGCTCTGGGCTGTCTTCCCTCTAAAGCTACCTTCCCAACACTCGGTGCCTTGGACTCTTTCTCAAGGCCTCATAGTTCTGGCCTGGACCTGACTTGGTCCCACCACAGGGGTTAAGGGAATCCTGTTCAAATCCGGGCTTTACTGCTGCAGAGCTGTGTGCCCAGGAAACAGGCAACCGTTTCTGAATGTTCCTTGAGGCACAGTCATACCCTATACTGCTCTGCAGTGGCGACACATGAGCCCTGAAGTCCTGGTTTCATCTTTTGCCGGGACATCATTTTTCATCTCAAGCCCCTTCTTTATCTATGTAGATACTTCCTAGCTCCTAGGATGCAAAGGCTACATGAACTAATACGTGTAAAGTGCTTAGTACATGCATTCAGTAGGTGCTCAAAAGTGGTAGTTACCTATGTCTGACTAATTCCAAGAGTGTACTTCATGTTCCTCCTAAACTATTAGTGACTTTGTCTACATCCCACACAGAATGCCTTCGTGACCTTCAGGGGTTTTAAAGACCCTGCGCTAAGAGGCCCAAGTTCACACCTTTGCTGAGGAGGAAGAGCGGGCACACACCTGTCATCCTTCCCCAAGACAGAGGGAGACAGACGAGGACTCGGTCTGGCCTCACAGCCTCAATGCTCTACCGACGGAGAAGAGAACCTCAAAGACTCCTCCATGGCCCCAACGGCCTCCAGGTCTAGGCTCTTCCCTAGGCCGTCACCTTATCCTCTCTGTCCACCAACCAACCGACTCTAGTTTTCTCGGACCATTTATAAAATAGCAAATCTTTCATAAGACAAGTTTGCCAGAGACTCGGAGGTGGCATTCATGTCATTCTGAGGCTCCCCTGTGTAGACTCTGGACCCCAAAGCTTTCAGAGACTCTCTGCATATTTCAGAACGGAGCCTCCTCTTACCTGGTCCGGTCCAGGCTGACAGTCCTCAGCAAGGGAAGACTCTGTCTGCGACAGACTGGGTGACGCCGTGGAGTCTCCGGAGGTGCTGGTGACCAGTTCCCCCAGAGCATCGACCTGCCTCCTCAGGCTGTGTAAGGTGCCCTCTGTCTGCCGTTTGCCCTTAATTAACACTTCTGCTTGCTTGGACATACAGTGTCGAAGCTGGGCCTGAAAGCGTTAATGGTGAATGAAGCTTAGCGTTTTATACAGAAGCCACGTACCAGAACTATTAGTAGCTTCCTCATGCTTAACACCTGACAGGCAAATCTGATTATTATAAAGTAGGAACGGCTGCTGAAACTGCCCTTGTCCTTAAGAAGAAAGATGCAGAAGGGCGCTGGGGGCTACTGTTGGTGTGTGTAAAACTTGTACAATTCAGCGTGGACATTAACTAGGCCTGTTTTTTTTTTTTTTTTTTGGATGTTTATTTTGAGAGAGAGAGTGGGGGGTGTGCAGAAAGACAGGGAGAATCTTGAGCAGGCTCTGTGCCCAGCACTGAGCCCCACATGGGGCGGCTCGATCCCACAACCCTGGCATCATGACCTGAGCCAAAATTAAGAGTCAGACGCTTAACTGAGTCACCCAGGCGCCCCTACCTGAGCCTTCTGCTCAGCCTGTTCTCTGCACAGTAACGACGCTTGGAATTCCTGCATCCCTGGCCTCCCCGTTAAATTATCACCTCATCTCTCTCTTTTCCGCCCAGACTTGGCAGAAGATGGGTTTATACTTGACATCTTCAGTGTCTCTCACGGCAAGTTCAATCCTCAGCCCCGCAACTACTAGCCGGCGTGCGCCTGTGCTGCTTCCTTAGGATTCTCTCCAAGGCCACCACAGTACTAACACAGCTTTCTGTGACCAAGCAATGTCCTGCATCTGTGCTGTCCGGTATCGTAGCACTAGCCACATGTGGCTATTGAGTCACCTCAAGTGTGACAACTGAAGAACTCAATTTTTAAGCTGACTTAATTACAATTAAGTGGTCACACGTGACTGGAGGCTAGCGGACATCAAGGACCTCCACTCCCTCGACACGGTCCACGGCTCCTTCTCGGCCCTGCTGTACAAGCAGCCATTCTCCAAAGACACACCCTGTCCTCTCGTTCTCTCTCCCTCCCATTTCCTAACTCCCACCTATACCCCTGACCCCCAAATCTTTAGGTCAACACTGACCACTAAATCCTAGACTCGTCAGCTAACTATGGAGAGAGTGGCCCTGGATGTCTCACAGGCCTCAGACTCTGCATGTTCTGAGCCAAACAACTTCCTGTCTGACCCCACACCTACTTTTACGGTATTCCCAGGCTTTCCCCCAGCCACTGGCCCGCGTTTTGGTTCATCCCCGCTTCTCTATTTTCTGTTCCAATTACTCGGGTTCTGGTTAAGAACTACAATTCCTGGTTTTGAATGCTGACCCTGCCACTTACTTACTGTGTGACGCCAACCTCTCTGAGCTGCGACCACGTAGTCTAGAAAACTGCTGATGCTGTCACGGAGGGAACAGCAGCAGTGCGTGAAGGTCAGCAACCTCCCCTACTCTCCTCAACACACCAGGCATCTCATACTGTATTGTTTTAAAGGGCGACCTTGTGGGGCACCTGAGTGGTTCAGCCAGTTAAGCGTCTGACTGTTGATTTCGGCTCGGGTCATGGTTTCCGGGTCGTGGGATCGAGCCCGGCATCGGGCTCTGTGCTGAGTGTGAAGCCTGCTTAAGATTCTCTCTTTCGCCCTCTGCCCAACCCCCCCCGCTCTGCACACGTGCATGCTCTCTCTAAAACAAAAAAAATAAAAGATAAATAGAAATAAAAAATAATAAAGGGTCACCTTGAGTCGATCTTCACGGTGGCGCAGTTTCTCCCGGAGCGCCTCCCCACGCCAGTGTTCGTCCTTTCTCAGAGAGAGAGGGAAGCATCAGAGTCCCCAAACACCACCAGCCTTTCCCTCCTCCCTCCCTCCCCCTCGACCCCACTCTGTTTTTCAGCTTATCTGGGGAGAGGCAGGAATCAAATCATCTTTCTACAGAGTCCAGAAATCAGCAGGATAAACACTTACCATTATGTGAATCTGGGAAAAATTCAGTTTTTCTTCAAAAGGTGATGGTCTCTGACTCACGGTGAATGGGAAGTTCTCTTTCAGGCTTTCCAACCCTCCTTCTAGGCTTTCATTCCTTTTCCAAATGGCCTCCAGATCTGCTGGCAGTTCTGGAAGAAACTGGTTGAGATTCTTCAGGCTGGTTCTGATTTCATCTTTCACCTCAGATTTAAGCGACCTCATTGCCTCACTGATTTCGATTTGTCTTCTCTCCAAATCTTTTTGGTTGGTCATCTAAAGGGTGAGAGTCAAATACCATTGGGTAAGGTCTGGGACTTACTTGCAACAGAACTGTTTGAATGCGTCAAGTATTTCTGGAACTTTCCATCTGCAGAATCAGGCTCTCCCAGGGTCGGCGTGAACTGCTCTCAGTCTGGTTACATGACAGGATGGCAGAGCTTTCTCCTGAGGTCGGGGGCGGGTGGGGGGAGGTCACTTCTTGCCAGGTCCCTGGGGATCTGGGTCTCCTAGACTCGTTTCTGGCAGGAAATCTAACATTTCAACACAGTTCACTGGGACATGATAACATTTCAGGCTGAAGAACTGCCATTTTTCTTTCAAAAACTAACATAAGAAGCTTGCCGCACTTAAGGGGATTTTAGAAGTACATTCGGAACAAATGCGTTTTCCTCGCAGAGGTGCATTTCTCAATTGTAAGACTAGAAAAACAGATTTCATTTAATGGACATTCTCATAACCGGCTTTTCACAACGTCCACAAAGAAATGCTCCGACTGGAAGAGCTATCTGAGAACGAGAACCTGGGCCCGGCGGGGAGCGGGCGGCCTGGCGCACCTGGTTCCTGAGCTCCGCGTACTCGTGCTGCATCTGGCTGAGCTCCTTCATCAGGCGCCGGGCTCGCTCGTGGTTGTCCTGGGCCACCTGCTCCGCGGCGGCCATCTCCTTCTGCATGCAGCTCTTCTCCTGTCTTTGCTCCTGCCACAGGGGAGGAGGGAATGGCCCAGGGCTGCGGCCCACGGACGCGTGCGTCACTGCCTCGCCTGCTTGCTGGTTCTGTTGCTTCACTGCCCATCTGGGCTCCAGCTTTTGGGGGGGGGGGTTGAGGGGGGAGACACCACCTGCCTTCTCAGCAGCTGCGGCAGAGCCGGGAGCGCATATGCGAGCCGAGTCTGTCAGCCCCAGGCGGGAATCCTGGGTCTGCAACGGTACCTGTGAGGCTACGGGATGGCCCTTTTCTGAGCCTCCACTGACCGTATGCAAGCGGCACAGTAATACTTCATCACAGGGTCGTCCGGAGGATGGAAATTTAGTCGCCTAGATCTTTACGGTCACGTTGCCGATCGCTAGTCGTCAGCCTCTGGGAAGCAACACACCCATTCACACAGCAGGGTGACATCGGTTCCCCCGGAGGGTGTTAGAACGATCCGTTCCTGGGACAGTCTCTACCCCTGCCCATCTGCCTCCACCGGCCGTGACCTGCCCGGGGCTCCTGTTCTGGGCCTCCCCACGTCTTTATCCTAAACGTATTTTAGAGAAGAAAGCAGGGTAGACTGAACTTGATTAAAGCTAACGCTGACTGAAAGGGGCAGGACGAGATCCGTGAGCACTGACTGCAGCCGGGCAAACGCTCTTCAGGAGAAGCCTTCCTCCCCAGGTCCCTCCTCAGACCCCTCCCCAGGCGCCCCCCAGCGGAGGCAAAGCGTGGAGAACGCTCTCTGCTTTGCGGTGACAGGCTGCTCACGGGGCCATCTTTCCAGCCGGCCAGGCTCCTCGAGGGCTGCGGCCCAGATTCGGGCAAAACCCACCATGGGATTCAAGCTCAAATTAGACACAGATACACCAAAAACAACAGTTGGGTCAGGGACCAGGTTCACAGGTCACTTATTTTCTCTACCCAGAAGCAGTGTTTTAGTCTAAAGACTGAAGTGCGTGATTTCCCATGAGCCGCCAGGGCCACGGGGACTCACCAGAAGGTTTCTCTCCAGCTGGTTCCGCTGGACCCGAAGTGCCTCCTTCAGGCTGGCGACCTGCTTCTCGGCCTTCTTCCTTTCTGTCAAGAACTGGTTCCGCAAGAGGCTGAAGTCGGCCCTCATGGAGTCCGCCTCTTTCTGGAGAGTCAGGAGCTCACTTGACCTTTCCGTTAGTTGCTGCTCCCGTTCTGAAAGCTGTCGTTCTGAAACGAGCATTTTTGGTAGGTTAGCTGGAGGCCCTGGGCTGGCTGTGGGCAGGCGGTGTAATGACGTGTCACCCGCTCTGGCATCACTGAGTCTTCCAAGTCCCGCCCCCAACGCACATCAGAGGCCCGGATGAAGGGGCCTCCTGACATCTCTGGGTCCTGGAGGGCCGGATCCCAGAGTGACAGACAGATACTGTCTTCCCTTGGAGTGTCTGAGAGCAGTGAAGAAACAGCAGTCTGGGGGTGCAGGCGACATGGGACACGAGGCTGAAATGCTTTTTATAAGGCTGCAGGGGGTGCGCGGTGCCTCTCCTTCGCGGAAGGAGGCGCAGGGCAAGGCGCACGTGGCCTGAGTGCGAGCCCTGCCTTGTATAGGGGAGGCACCTCCTTCCTGGCCTGCGATGGGAATCGCGCAAGGGGACACCAAGTAGTAGTGAGCACTCCATATAATGTTTATGAAAAGCGCTGACATTTAAAATGGATTTTTCTAATCACGCTCTTTGGAGTAACCCTGTCCAGATTTCACTTTTTACATGTCTGGTGTGGTCAGAGGCAACACATCTGGGAAGTTTCGTCACGATGCAATGGTTGGGTCTGCATGTATCAAGAGTTGCCGGCGAAAAAGGACTAATAACCCTCTTACTGAATTCACTCGGGGAGGGTAACATTTTCTGAACATTATTAAACCCTGAATCATTTTTTGACGTGGGAACAATCATTCACCCTGAACTTCTGTCGTGATGTCACTGATAAATGGCTCAGGAGAGCGCCAGCAGCCCCTGCAACAAACACCTGTGTTTTGGTGCCATTCATGATGTCAGACTGAGACAGAAGTGGGATGTTAATACTGTTTTCTGATTGGCTGACATGAAACGCAGTGCTGTTCCCAAAGCTCAGAGCAGTGTACTACTTCACAGAAAGCCTTTAGAGTGCCTTCTGGGACCTCTCTGCCTGAAAGTCTCTTTTCCTCGAGGCAGCATTCTGGAAGAAGGCAACATGGGAAAGTAAAAAGACCTGACAGCCTCAGGGTCAAATCCCATCTCCACAGAGACAAGTGCCCAATGTCTCTGCACCTGGTGTCCTCTCACACAGGACCCCGTGGGGCATCTCCTTCCCGCCGTGCATCTCCCGATGCCCTTCCGGGACCAGGCCAGGCTCGGGGTCTCCCGGACACACTTGGCAAGACCGCCATGTTGGGGAATACGTACTGGTCTGGGAGAGCGTTTTCTCCAGGGTCTCACTCCACCTCTCCTCTTTCTTCAAAACCCTGACACGCTCCTCCGCCACCAACAGCTGTGTGAGCACCTGGTCCAGCTTGCTCTTCTGCTCCGATAATTCCTTTTCCAGCTGTTGCTGCTGCTCCTTCAGAGTCACTTTACTGGCCTCTAACTTCTTTTCTTCACATTCTGTCTCTTTCTGGAGTTTCTGAAACATCTTAACAGAGAACAACCTTAGTCATAAAATAACAAAAACAGTGTCCCCGATGAGGGAACCTGCATCAGCGCTAAATAGGTTCGAGTCCAAGAGAAAGGAGAAAACAGCCCAGAGTGACAGACAGCGGGGACTGGGAAACTATCTGGCTGGCACGTGAGGAGGGGATTCACGCAGTAAGTGGCATGTGGCCATCAAGATTCTTTACGGGAATGATGTTCTGCGGCCTTAATGGTCCACAAATATTAATGCCAAGAGAGTCAAGGCACTGGTGTGAAACCTTCCCCGGTCACACAGGGCAGTGAAGGGAAGCTAGTCCTACGCGGGACCCCTCATAGCTTCTGCCAGGAAAAAACACGCATGAGTGACAAAGTGTGTCCTTTTCTTTCACATCATAAGTGTGTAGTACCATTTCTTGTTGGGCTAGCTTCGCCCTATTTTCTTCAGCCTTCTTCTGAAGCTCTTGAAGCTGTTGTTGCTTTGTCTCCCCTTCTTTCTGGCAGTCTTCCAAATTCTTCCTCCATTCACCGACGTCTTTCTGGAGCCTGGTCTGCTCACTGAGCAGCATGTCCTTCTGCTTGGTGGCGTGAAGCAGGCCCTTGGGGTGAGAGAACAAGCGGACGCTACTAACAAAGCCATCGTTCCGGGCTGCCCAGTGCCCCACCTAGCATCAAGCAAGTATGACGAAGTGAGAAGCATCCTGGAAATCCCACGTCCTCTAACACCTCAACAAACTTATTTAAGGCCCCCAAAGTGTAACTTAATCATCAGCTTTCCTCTTTTTAGTGTCTAAAAAGTAAGACGACAGAAGATGCCGAAACCTAAGAGACCCAGTTCTTCTGAACTATAGTTGCTTTGTCACTGAGCTGGGAATAAACAACACCCGCCTCACAAGATTGCTAAGAAGATTAAGGAGAGCTGTGAATACAGCTTAATTCTTCTTGAAAATGAAGAATTTGGAACTATGACTTGGAACCTAAAGTCATAGTTTTGTTACTATTTGAAATATTTATGTGGGTTGAAAAACAAGAAAACAGTAACTTCTTTCTGCGAGGAATCCAAATTAAACATTTCTTTTAAAAATGTTTATTTTGAGGGGGAGAGAGAAAGAGAAAGAGCATGAGCAGGGGAGGGGCAGACACAGAGACGGAAAGAGAATTCTAAGGAGGCCTTGCACTGTCAGCACAGAGCCCGACATTGGGCTCGATCTCATGAACCGTGAGATCATGACCTGAGCCGAGATCAAGAGTTGGATGCTCAGCCGACTGAGCCACCCAGGTGCCCCTCAAATTAAACGTTTTTGAAAAAGCTGTATTTCTAACAACAAAGAAAATACGCATTAGAGGTTGTGTAAGAATTTTTTTAAGGATGGGATACTCTGATTTGAAGTTTTCTCCATCTTAGAAACACAGAATCCTTAAGGTAAATGGAAGAACTTGGATGTCTAATTGAACTCCTAATCTACACAGTGGAAACCGAAGCCCAGGACTTGCCTGAGGTTCTCTGAAACTTAAATGACAGCACTGTTCTCACAGGACAGCACTCAGTTACCTTTCAGAAGCCCGTCAGAAGTACACGGGGCAAGAGTCAGCTCCCCCGGACAGCCGGCAAGATGGGGCGCAGTCCCCCTGCAGCTCAATGCGTGACCGCATCTATGCCCAGCCTCTGGGGTCTTGTCTGTGCCACCGATAAGAGGGGTCCACCTGGTGCCTGGAGCCCCCAGAGGGGCTGCTGAGGACTGGGCTCTGATCTAGCTACCACCTTACTTACTACCTTTGAGTAACACTTAGAATAAATGAGAAAACCACCCACCCTGCACCAGAAGTTGTGTGTATCTGAGTTTTTGTTATATAAATGGCCCCATGGGACTGGCTGGTGTGGCAAGGGACCAACCTACCTGATTTGTCTGTTATCTGCACCAGGGGTCTGCATGCCTTCAGGACACTGCTAGAAGATCACGTTTGCTACGAAGCTTACCTGTTTGGCTAGGTTCAAATGGTCTTCGACTTCAGCTAGTTCTCTCTGTAGTGCATTTACTGCCTCTTGTTTTTCTACAGAAATAACATTTATACAAAATGAATACTTTTGTATCCATGGTCCAAATCCCCGTCGGCCCCTCAAACAAAGTGGAGGTGAACATAAACTCATCTCTATTAAATGTATGGATAAGCCCCACCATCTTATTAAAAGGTCAGAAGAGACAGTGATGTGCACAGCCTACTCTTGGGCTCGGAGCTCAGGTTTTTAAAGATTTACGTCTTCAAAACCTCACAATAAAAAAACTTTACATACACTGCCTAGTGTTGATGATGTGCAGGGCTTGAAACCGAATACCTTCTAGAATGCTGGCAGCAATGTAAATTTGATACAACCTTAAAGGGAGACAATTTGGGAATAGATTTTATATCTATACTGGCTTTGTCACTTACTAGCTGTAAGTCACTTCTTCATGTGAGTAAGTCACAAGGAAATTAAGCTTCCTCATCTATTAAGTGGGTAAGTTTCTATCTCATAAAAGTATTACCAGGTTTTAATGAAAACAATGCATATAAAATAACTGCATCATATCTAAGAGTAAGTGCTCAACAAGTACATTATTGGGGCGCCTGGGTGGCTCAGTCAGTTAAGCGTCCGACTTCAGCTCAGGTCATGATCTCACGGTTCGTGGGTTCGAGCCCCGCAATGGGCTCAGTGCTGACAGCTAGCTCACAGCCTGGAGCCTGCTTCAGATTTTGTGTCTCCCTCTCTCTCTGACCCTCCCCTGCTCACGCTGTCTCTCTCTCTCAGAAATAAACATTAAAAAATTTTTTTTAAAAAACAAAAAAAAAAAACCAAGTACGTTATTAGCTAGAATTACTTAGTAACTTCTAATCATGAATATTTACAAAGATTTGGTAATAAAGACATTAACTGCATCTTTTTTGTTTGTTTAAAACTACACACACATCCACATCCCAAGGAAAAATCTCCAAAGATATTCACCGAACTGTTAACAGGAATTCCCTCTGAGGGTGTTTATTTTGTCTTTTTACTTCTGTTTTTAAATTGTTCTTTAAGGAACACGAACTAGTTTTTTAAGTGGCTCTATTGAGACAGAATCCACATGCTGTGCTTTCACCTGTTTCAAGTATGCGATTCAGCGGCTTTAAGCATATTCGCGGAGTTGCGCAAACACCACCACAATCTAATTTTAGAACATTTTTGTCACTTCTAAAATAAACCCCATGCCAGTCAGGAGTTACTTCTAGAACGAGAAAGGCAGACAATGAACAGAAGCAGCGAGAAGCGGGAAAGAGCCGCGTCTCTCGGCCGCCTGGCCGCCTACCTCGGAGCTGCTGCTGTGTCGCCGCCACGTCTTTGTGCAGCGAGAGCTTCTCTCTGTGCAGCCGGTCCAGCTCCTGCTGCAGATTTCTGACATCCGATTCCAGCTTCTCGAAGTTGGCCTGCTCCGTTTTGCTATTCTCTTCCACAGCTGCTAAAACCCTACCGTACAAGCCAAGTCAGACAATCAAATGTAGAATGTTCAAGCATGCACAAGACACAACCGAGGAATAGCATGATGCCCCACAGTGTAGTCACGGACTATGAGTGATCCCAAATTGTAACAAGACTGAAGGCTCTTCAACTCCCTTTCAAAAGACTTCTTGTTTTTCGCTTTCCAAACAGGAGATTTTTGGAAAAGGGACTCCCTGAACTGAAGTTTTGTAAATAAACATCAGGGATAAAACCATGGAGAGCACCAAAAATCTGGCGATTAAAACAAATTGCTAGCTTCTGATCAGTGAGAAAGCAGGAAACACAATTGTGTGTGTAATAGGGTTTGTCCAAAAGACAGCCAGGCATGAGCACGCCTTCTTTTGCATAAATGAGTCCTATAGTAGAGGCTTGCTTTTGTCTGGCTTCTCCCCCTGGGCGTAGTCACTTAGAGTCATTTGTGTTGTGTGCAACGCTGCTTTCCTTTCTCACTGCTGCACAGTACTCCATGGGAGGGCTGTACTAGAATTGGTCTATGCATTCACCAGCTGAGGGGATTTTTAGGTTGTTTCCAGGTGTGGGCTGTTGCAAATAAAGCTGTCATGAACATCAATGCCTATCGTTCTTCGTATAAACATACGCTTTCACTTCTCCTGAAGAATAATCTAGGCATGGAATGGCTGGCCCTTCTGGTTAGGTGTATGTTAGTTTCCCAAATAACTGCCGAACCATTCTCCAAAGTGGCCTAACATTTTACACTCCCAGTGGATGAAAATTTCACGCGAATATCTGGTATGGTCAATGTTTAATTTTAGCCCATCTAATAGGTGTATAATGATAGCTCGTTGTGGTTTTAATTTACATTTGCTGCGGGGCCTGCATGGTGTAGTCAGTTAAGCATCTGACTTTTTAAAAATTTCTGTTTTGTTCATGTATTTATTTTGAGACAGAGAGAGAGGAAGAGCGCACTCAGGGAAGGGGCAAAGACAGAAGGAGAGCAAGCAAATCCCAAGCAGGCTCTGCACTGACAACCCAGAGCTAACGAGGGGCTCAAACTCAGTTTTATGAACTCATAAAATCAGGAGTTGGACGGTGAACCTACTGAGCCACTGAGCCATCCCCTGACTCTTGACCTCAGCTCAGGTCATGATGTCACAGTTCGTGAAGTTGAGCCTCATGTCAGGCTCTGTGCTGATAGTACGGAGCTGAGAGCTCTTTAAGATATATGTTCTGGGTACAAGTACTTTTTTTAAGAGGAGAGGATTTTTTTTTTTTTTTTTTTTTTGAGAGTGAGAAAGAGAGAGAACAAGCACGCGAGCAGGTGCGGAGAGAGAGGAAGAGAGAATTCTAAGCAGGCTCTGCACTGTTAGCGTGGAGGGCGACGCGGGGTTGGAACTCCTGAACCACGAGATCAGGACCGGAGCTGAAATCAAGAGTCGGATGCTTACCGGACTTGCAGGTGCCCTGAGTACAAGTCCTTTATCGAATACATTGTTGCAAAGGTCGTTCTCCCAGGCTGGGGCAGGTCTTTTCACCGTCTTAACAGTGTCTTTTGAGAAGATTTAAATTCGGACGAAGCCCGATTTTACAATATATTCTTTTGTGGATGATGCTTTTGGTGTCACATCTAGGAAATCCTGCCTAACCCAAGGTCACAAAGGTGTTTTCCCTGTTTTCTCCTTTAGAAGTTTTATACTTAGGAGGGCACTTTGGGGATGAGCACTGAGTGTTATGTAAAAACTAATTTGACAATAAACTATTTGTAAAAAAAAAAAAAAAAAAAAGAAGTTTTATACTTAGGTTTCACATTGATGTTCACGGTCCTTTTGGGGATAATTTCTATTTACAGCATGGGTGTGGACTGAAGTTCATTTTGGGGGGTTTGGATATACAATTAATTCAGCAACAGTTTTCAAAGTCCGTCTCTTTTCTACTGAAAACGATGCCTTTGCATCTTGGTCAAAATTGGTTGTCCACACATTTGTGCATTTGCTTTTGGACTTTCTGTTCTGTTCCATCGACTTTGTCTATCTTTCTACCAGTACTACGGTGTTTTGATCCCTGCAGATATGTGTGGGGTCCTGAAATCAGGCAATGTTAGCTCTGAACTTTTGTTCTTTTCCAAAGCTGTTTTGGTATCATATCTAAAAACTTTTAGATTCTCTTCTACATGCAACCTTTGCATTTCCTATGTATTTCAGAACCAGACTCTCAATTTCTATTTTAAGAGTATGTTGTGATTTTGACTGTTTTGAATCTAAAAATCAATTTGAGGAGAATGGAATCTTAACAATACTGTCTTTCTACCCACAAAGAGGTATCTCTCTCCATTTACTTATATCTTCCAGCATGCGTCATTTTCCTTAAACATACACACACACACACACAACAGGTCATTTTAAAAAGTTCTCTGGGGGGATAATGCCTAAAAGGAAATTCACCCAGAAATGGTACTGATGAGTTATATTGTGACACTGACTTCATGGAGTATTTTTTTTTCCTTTTTTCTATTTTCCACTCTTTTTAAAAGAGTGTGTTTATTAAGCTTTAGCATTTACGAAGAGACCTTGCAGGCTTACAGGTTTTTGCTCTCACCGTTTGGTCTGTTCCAACTTCTTTTCCCAGCTGTCACAGTTTTCTTCGAGATCTTCCTTTTCTTTGCTCAAAGACTCAACACAGGACTGTAGCGCTCGGGTCTCGGCAGTGATCCGCTCTATTTCCCGTCTGTCCCTCTCGAGGACCTGCTTCTGCCACTCGATTTCCCCTTTCTGTCGCAGGGCTGTCTGCTGCAGATTCTCTAACTCCAGTCTCTCCTAAATTGGATAAAAGGGGACTCACATGTGCCCAACGGGGAAGATGGCAGTTGGCTAAGGGCAAAACGGCTTTGTTTATTACCTCCAGCACTTAGACCTGAGTCTTCTCTAGCTCAGACACCTTTTGGTCATGTTGTAGCATCAAACCTTGCAGCTCACTGTTTTCAAGTTGCAGCATGTCCAGAATATTCTTTAGTTCTAGAGAGACAGAACATGGTCCATGCTGTTAAATGAAGTTTGGAGCGCTTACAAAATGAAACAGAATATAGTGCCATGGATACAAGAAACAAGAGGTCATCAAAACATTATCTGTTGTGTGAGTTGATGGAGCTAACTGTATTTTAATTTAAAAAAACTTTAAAAATCTTGCCAAGCATTAATTTGTTAAACTTTGTTAAAAATTTTTCAATTTTTTTAACAAAAAACATTAACAAAGATCTAGTTCTAAGAGTAAGTGCCCCATCTAAATGAATTTTAATCAAGACAAATAGGAAAAACTTCAAAATACAGAAGTTGAGATTCAGATAACAATTTTTTCTATTTTAAAATACAGATTTTTAAGTATTAACTCTTTTCTGATTATAAAAATATTTGGTCACTATAGAACATTTCAAGAAAAAAGTAAAAAGGAAAACAATGAAAACCCATCATTATCCCACCATCCAAACATGATCACTGCTGCAACAGCATCCTGATGCACCTCCTTCCAGGAGCGTGCACACACACAGACTTTCAAAATAAATTGGGACTCTGCTCTATATTCAGTTTTTATCTGTTTTTTTTCAGTCTTCCCATCAGCCCTTTTACATGCCCTTCAATGTTTAAAATATAGCTTTTAAATTGGCCATGGTTCCAAAGTTACAAATTTGTACGTGGTTATAAATTTTACCCTAAGTAACCAACTCAGCCAGCTTAATTTGTGAAGCAAGGAAACACTTACTAAATAAATAAATACAGTATTGCTGTGATGTGAATGAATGCTTGCCCTCTCTCAACAACTAGAAATGAGCGAAATGGTTTAACGGGTATGAATTTTCAGTCCTGAAACACTGAGGGATTGGCCCAGTTTCTTTTTCTATCAACAGCCTATAAGTGCTCTTCATTCTCCATACCCTAGTCGGCAACGATTATGACTATTTTGCTTTTAAGTAAACTTTATCAACTTGAAAGGCAAAAAATATCCTATTCCTTTTATCATACTGCTTTTCTTCATAACTTTAAAAGAACTTTATTTTACTTTTCGTATTTTTCCTATGATCTAGGACAGACACCTTTCCAAACTCTGACTTTGTATGACTGTTTTCCTTTAAACTTACCAGTTTTATGTTTAGACATCTGCCCTAAAACTACCTGAAGATTTTCTTCCTCTTTTTCAATTTCCTCCTTTATGAGTGCAAGCTGAGTTTTTTTTTCACTAATCTGGACATTGAGTTCTCCTTTCTGAAAACTCAGTTCTTCCAGAAGAGATTTTACTTCCTGTGCCAAAAAAAAAAAAAAAAGTCAACTCTCCTCCACAAAATTATGAATGGAAATTATGCAGAAATCAGTTTTGTTACTAACTATCTCATTTCACAAAAATTCTAATTTGGAAACAAGTTCAACTTTGCCTTTTAAGTCAGGAACAGCACTACATTTTATTTTACACAAACATATTTCTGTATAACAGAGGTAAGGAAGTCACATATCATTTTCATTTAAAATGCATAAACAGTGCAAGGCAATGTGTTGTAGAAAGAAAGGCTGACTCTGATGCATCTCCTGCCCTCAAGAGGCTGAGCACCTTGGGGGAAATCAGCAAGGAGCATAAACATGATCATGAAAGGCTCTGCTGCCCTAGGAAACGTGCAGAGTGACTCTCAACTCGGAAGAGAGAAATTCCTTCCAAGGTAAAGTCAGGAAAGTCGTCTTAATGGCATGAAGCTGCACCATGAGAAATGGCTAGGATCTGGACATTCCCAAAAAGGAAATTCCTGGAGAAGAAATGGCAGGAAAAGGCACAGAGACCGAGAACCTTGGGGATGTCTGGAACATTCTACAGGAGAGCCACTATGTGCAGCCACAGCCTGGACACAGAACAGCACATAGAACTGACATTACAGAGGGCTCACGGTTCAGGAATTTACAGTTGCATTTGGAGGGAAAACTAATTAAAAGACGTCAAGATAAACCAAGAACATCAGCCTCGGATTCTTAAGAAAACCTGGTGAAAAACACACCCTAATATGATTGCACTTCTCAGTTACTTCGGTTTCTCCCAGTCTCAGCGCCTCCTGGAGATCAGCTCTGGCCTGGACCATGCTTCCCTGAAGTAGACGCAGCTCTTCCTTTTTATGCCCCAACTCCCTGTCCAACACGGCCAGCTCCTGCTGTTGATCGGACACCTGCGATCAAAAAAAGGGAAGAAAGCAAAGCTGGACAACCTTCATGCTTGCTGTGACGGAGAATATTCAGTCCAGCTAACGGTAGTGGGGGAAATTAGGGACTAGCCTAATTGTAATTATCGCAGCTGCATGAGTCAGGAGGGCCAGGCTGGGGGTAAAGGCATCAGATGCCTAAATAAAGATCTTGAGTTCACATACATAAAAGCACTCAGATCATAGCAGAAACAACAATATGATAATAATGATTAACCCTCAGGTCATGGTTTTCAAAATACTTGCATGTCTATACCTTATTCCATTACCTTGGCAATGGAAGTCAGGTGGGATTTTTAAAATTTATTCATTTTGTAAATTTAAAAATTACAACTTTAAGGACAGTACACATGTTTTAATAAAAAAAGCAGAAAATGCAGACGTGCAAAAGGAAGGAAACAGAAAATATTCATCTCCCCTGATCAGATGACTGCTTCTGTACTTTGATATAGACCAAAAATACAAGCACGGGTGTTCATGAATACATTAAGCATAAATGATCTCAGGGTGTATCCTAGTTCTTTTTTTAATTAAAAAGAATTTTTTTAATGTTTATTTAGTTTTGAAAGAGAGACACAGAGCGTAAGCAGGGGAGGGGCAGTGAGAGAGAGACACACAGAATCCAACGCAGGCTCCAGGCTCTGAGCTGTCAGCACAGAGCTTGACGCAGGGCTCGAACCCATGAACTGTGAGATCATGACCTGAGTCAAAGTTGCATGCTCAACTGACTCTGCCACCTAGGCGCCCCAGGGTGTATCCCGTTTTGAGACTCACCTCTTTTACTCAATAATATATTCTATTTATTCTCTTGAGTTGCGATTCAAATTGGGGTTGGCCTCTACTCTTAATCACTAGGATACAGAGCCTCATTTATGCTTTATTATCTTATTTTGTATTTTCCCATCTTTTCTACAATCAAACACGTATTACTTTTTATAATCGTAGCAAAGATGCGGGTTTCAAAGCAGCATGAACTGCGCTGCCAAGGCGTCGCTTGCCGTACCTGGCTTTTCAGCCTTTCCAGCTCAGCTTTCTTGGCCTGCAGGAGGGTCTCTGACTCTTCCAGGACGTGCAGGTGGTGATCCTCACTGCGTTGTGCGGCCTCGACGTCCTTCTGCAGCTTCTGCAGCCTACGGACAGCAGCAGCACTAGCGCAGGTCCGGGGGAAGGCTGAGCCCCGAGAGCGGGCACGCAGCACACGCCCCGGGCCCTGCGGAGCCTCTACTTACTCTCCCGTCAGCACCTCCTTCTTCTTGTTCAGACACTGGAAGTCTGAGTCCTTTGCTGCAACGGCTTTGTTTATTTCTTTCAAAGTTTCTTCTTGCTCCATTTTGTGCTCCTCCAAACCCTTCGTGTCAGCCTGGAGTAACCTAAAACACACTGCTTTATTCTCCACGGGCCCTCGGCCTTAGCCTGCATTATTTATCTTCAGGCAATTATTACCCCCTTAGCGCCAAACCTTTCATTCATCTGGCGTGAGCACCGCAAAGGCTCAGAGGACGCCACCTACCGGAGCTGCTGGTCAGCCTTGACGAGGTTAACAGCAGTTTCCCGGGCTCTCCTTTCTAACTCCTCGGCATCCTTTTCGACTTGCAATAGGTTTCTCTTGGCATCTGCGAACTTCTCAACGGCATCTTTTGTCTAAAAAAGACACTGTCGTTAGAAGCAATTCAGTTATCACGCTGTCTCACAGCTCTTAGGAAAAATGACAAGGCCGCAGAGGAAGGCTGATAAAAATGTGCATGCACTTGGACTCTCCAAAAGTCTCAGGAAAGAATTCAGGAGTAAAAAATGACTCCACAAAAATGCTCACTGTGTACTGAAATACGACTTGACAAGTAATAGATTAAGTGATAACATGTCAACGCAATGGCGTACTGTGTAGCCCTTAAGATGACAGTCTAGCAACATGGAAGAATATTAATGATATTACGTTGGCTGAAAAAAACAAAGTTAAAAATGACATGCGCACTCTAAGAGCATCTATGTGAGATGAGATCTGTGCCCACAGGGGCAGAAAGGCTCTGCACAAAGAAACAGTCACTTGAGGTGGTGACACTGTGAATGCTTTTTTACGTGAAAATAATCCGTATATCATGATGCCATCCTATTCAATTAAAAATATCTCCCTAATTAAGTGACAGCAAGCTGATTTTACCAACATGCCCTCCTCACAGAGATTATTACTATACTCTGGATATGACTGTGTTAAATAAAACTTCCTTCATTTAAAGATGAACATAAGTCTGAGAAACACAAACATTAAGTACTTTTGTTGATGGACTTAAAACTCCTCCTATACAAGATTTGGCAAAAACAGATTACTTTTGTTTTTCTTTTCAAAAACAAAATTTATTTTTATCAACTTGGTTTCCTTTTTTGTCTAGAATAAGAGGTTTAAAACAATGTCACCAAAGGTCCAAAAATAGTGCTTGCTTTGCACTTGGTTGAGCAGCGACTCCCCTTCGGGCCAAATCCTCAGTCTCTGCAGCGGCACTGAAGCCCCAGGCTTGTCAGACTCAGGCACTAAATCTCCCGCGGGACCGCCAACCCCTGACAGATAGCTCACCACGCTTCCTTCCATTTCAGAGACCTGGCTTCTGCCAGTTTCAGCAGCAGAGCACTGGACAAAATGCACTATGTGCTCCAGAAAATCACATTCCTAAGTAGTTTTCTACCTCTTTCTGTGTTAGGTTTTAACACGTCTGGCATCTTCTTCACAAAATGCACCACCTTCTCCCTCGCTCTTCCTCCTTAGCAAGCTGCCCCCGAGTCATTCTGGGAGAACAAAGGGGGAAGGGCTTACTAGCTTCAGTTCAGTTACTATTTCTGCCTACTCTTGCTATCAATTTTCTTTTATGTACCAGTGATAAAGGTTTCTCTAGTCCTGCTCACGCCTATGTTCTCTCACACTTGTCTAACATGTGACAGGAGAAGGAAAATGATCAGTTGATCATCTGAAAAGACACCGGGATGTTTTCCCATTCTTACTAAAGCTGTAACTCACAGAATATCTTTAAGAAATCCTTGGTTTCAGTTCCTGGGTTATAGATTTCTATTCATTTAAGTCCACCCATGTTGAAATAACAACATAAAAATAGCATTTTCTGAGACGCTCCATGTGGGTATGGGACTTTTTTACTCTGGAATTCTCCCCTAACTAAGAAAGCTCTCTTGGCAGAGCGCCTGCCTGGCGGGCTGAGTCGGTTAAGCGTCCGACTTCAGCTCAGGTCATGATCTCATGGTTCATGGGTTTAAACCCCATGTCAGACTCTGCTGACACCTCAGAGCCTGGAGCCTGTTTCGGATTCTGTCTCCCTCTCTCTCTGCCCCTCCCCAACTCATGCTCTCTCTTTCAAAAGTAAGTAAAACCTCAAAAGGAAAGAAAGAAAGAGAGAGAGAGAGAGAGAGAAAGAAAGAGAGAAAGAAAGAAAGCTCTCTTGGTGAGGCAGATCTTTAGCTGTGTGGCCCTGGGCCAGCTACCAGCCTCTCTGAGCTACACCTTGAATTGGGCTAACTACCACCTTAGGGGTTGCCGGGAAAGGTAAATGAAGCAATATTTATAAAATAGCCAATGTGTGGGCAGAGTAGGAGCCTAATGGAGTAGGGGCTCCTTTTCCTCCTCGATCTCTTTCTGTGTTGTGGTCGCAAGAACACTCCCTCAGAGCAAAAAATACTCGATTTTCTATCGTCTACTTGGAGGACAAAGTAATACAAGGAAGAAGTCTTCTGAGATCCACTGCTGCTTTTAGATGAATATAACAGTGACCTATTTAATACCCAGAGATATCAGAGCCCAAATAATTTAAAGACATGCACAGGATAAGGAAATAGGGTGCGTTAGGAACAGAATGATTTCAGCAGCTTTCAATGTTACTTCTTTTATCTCTTCCTGAACAGCCTAGGTATTCTTTGCCTGAATTGATAGGTGAGGGGAGCAAAGCAGGGGAGTTAGGTGGCTTCCCAAACTCCCCCAGCTCCCTAACTAGGAGAGCGCAGCCTGGAACCCAACTGTCTGCCCTGGGCGACCACGTTCTTATCACATTTTCTTTCTCGTCCTTCATGCGGCCGGCGGTAAGCTGCCTCACCCCAAACCACAGCAGAACATACTTTCTCCTTCGTGCGTGAAAGTTCACTTTCGGCCTCGGCCAGCAGCCGGTCAGCTTCCCTGAGCTCTGCTCGGCGTTTTAGAAGGGTCTTCTCGATGCACTCAATTTCATCCACAATATCTTCATGGTGTTTGAGTGACTTCTCTATTTCTAGTTCGTTCATCAGACTCTCGACATTTCCATCAAGGAAGTCTCTAAAAAAATCATATACACACATATTAAGAGTCTTTAAATATAGACAATATAGACACTTGTAGCCTGATAAAAAGACTTAGTATGATCTAATCTTAAACGAGAAAGGCTGGAAAAGACATTTACATGTTTAAGGCCTATCTTTACCCTTTTATTCAACACGGTACTGTCTCCTGTTGACAGTAAGTGGACAATGTGTACAAAGTACGATGCGGTTGTTTTACCTTTTTTGATTATTAACTTTTATTTTAATTTTTATTTATTTATTTATTTAATAGTTTATCTTTTTGTCAGCAGCTGGGTCAAGACAATGCCGCTATTTCTATTCTTCTATGGTATAAAAAGAAAACAAAGCACTACCATAACAGTCATCCATCCCCTAAATCTGCCTTTCAAGTTGCAGCTCTCCAACTGCCCAAAGACTTCTGACGTTTGTGATTTACTCTGTTCTGCTCAAGGACAATTATAGTAACGATATTGGACAAATCAGAAAGCAAGACACAGAAATCACTGTCTCAAGGCTAACATGTCAAAATGATTAGAAAATGAAACTATGACAGAAAAACATGAAAATATATTCATCAACATTTAACACCTTCTTTCTCTTTAAATGAAGGCAAACATATCCTTTCTTTGGATATTTCCGTGTTATTCAAACTCCTTAAAGTAAGCATTTATTGTGCTTTTAGAGCTAGGAAAAGAAGTGGTTACCCCGCTGCCTTACCACCCTCCCCCAGAAAACCTCCCTTTGACCTCCCCCCACCGTATGCTACAAAAGTAAGAGAGGCAACTATCCTTGAAACTATCACACATTTAGTCCTCGTCTCCTCCCTGCATGGCCCTTGCTTTTCCCTGCCAGGCGTCCCAGCCAGTCACACGTGTGCTCCTAGAAGGCAGAGGCCATAGCGCACTCACCCCTGCAACCCCCACAGGTCTCCCCACAGCCCTGGCACCCGGCCAGTCCGGCTGACACGACAAAAGCTGGGAACCTGTCAGAACTCCTGGATCACTGCAGGGATGGGCTGGCTTCTACCCACCCGACCCTCTCAGCAGACGCTGCGTTCGTTACTGGACCGGACGCCAGGTGCTGGGGCACAAAGAGGGAGGCCCAGCTACCGCACGCCTGGGCTCCTTCCAACACGGTGGCAACAGTACTATGCCCAAGGTTGCCAACTCCGAACTGTGGGGACCTGGGATAAGGAAGGCTTTGTGTGAAAGGGGACCCCTGACCTTTATCTGGAAAGACAGGGTGGCGTTAGGGGGCAGGGAAACCACTTTAGGCAAGTACCGTATGTGCAAAGGTGGAGAGGCAGGGGAGAATGTGGTGCCGGGGGAACCACAGAAAGGTCGGGAGGGCCTGAACAAACACTGCGTGTGGGAGAGAAGGATAAGACAGACAGGCGGGTCCAGATCCGGAGGGCAGTGTATATTCTGACGGGACTGAGTCACACGGGAGAGTGGCTAGCTCGGATCTGCAGCTATGTCCAGGGAAGAATGGAGACAGAGCCTAGACACGGAAGGCCAAAGCAGAAGCTATTACGATGACCTGGGTGGAGATGATTAAAGGCCAGGGCAGCAGAGATGAAAGACGGGGACCAGTTTGACAGCTTCTGGTGGACAGTCGTAGGGCCCGGAGACCAGCTGGAGGTTTGGGGAAGTGAGGAAAGAGGAGCTGAGGACACCTGGCATGTTTTTAGCCGCGGAGGGCAGATGGCAGTGCACTCTCCAAGAGGGGCTACAAGAAGAGCTCAAATGGATAACTGGCCAAGAGCACCTGGACTTGCCCTGTGCAATTTGGGAGTCGCCTGTGGCTACTACTTTAATTTAAATGAAACTGTATTCCTCTGTTCCATTAGCCACACTTCAAGTGCTCAATCGGCACACGTGGCTAGTGACCACTGTTTTGGACGGCACGGATAGACACCATTTCCAAGATCACAGAAAGTTCAATAGGACAACACCAATTCACGTTACTTTAGTAAGCCAATATCATATTCATCAGAAGTATAAAAATAAAATAGCTAATAATTACTTTCGCTGTTGGTGTTTCTGGATGGTTCTATGTAATTCTTCTACTTCATGCTCTAAGTCTTTCTTCTCTTGCAAGAGACCATCAATATTACGGTGCAGCTCTTCCAATTCCTTCACCGAATGCCGCCTGGATGCTCTCATGCACCGCTCCTGTTTCTCCGATTTTAAGTGCTGCATGATGTCCTCCAGTCTAGAAACTTCATTCTCCTGAACAAAGGGAAAAAAAAAAAACAGTGCTGAGAAACATCACTTGATGTTTCTCTTCTTTTCTGCCAAAAGCTGCATTCGATTGTGCTTCGAGTGCCATCTGTGATGTGAAAATGACGGTAGCTTCTAGACTGCAGTATGAAAACGAAAAATCAAGTCAGGCCAATTTTTTCACACGCCACAGATGAAACTGACGAATGAACAGAGCTTCTAACGCTACCATCGGTCCAACTATGGTTGATACACATTCACCAAGCACCCCTATGGACAAGCTCCGCCTCCAGAGTTCGGCAAGTAGCGGAAGAGACAGACACAGGGGCCTCTCTCTAGGCACAGGGAGGGGAATCACCTGAAGGCTGCTGGAGGGAGAGAGGTTTTGCATGGGTTTTGAAGAATAAATGAAACGGGGAGGACCTCACTGAAGAAATAACAGGTGCTAATGCACGGAGGTCTCAGAGGGCATGTGAGAAATGACAGAACAGCTGGGGATGGCTGGTGGGTAACAGAACGAGCCCAAGGGGTGACGGCGGGCCAAGGCGACGGTGCTGCCCTCAGCACATGTGCACCGACACTGCGGGGCAATGGGAGTGACTAGCGTTCCAACCACGTGAGCACACACGGGCCCTCCGCAACTAGTCTGACCTAATGCTCGACACTCAAGGCTCCTAAGTCCTTGTCTTCCTCTCAACCTGCTGGGAGGAAAAGGAGAATAGAAAGAGCTCTAGGCATCTTGAGTTTGAAGGAGGAGTTTGTAATGTATTTTATTCTTTAGAACCCTGAGGTTACAAAGTAAGCTGGTGATTAGGAAGTAATCATTTCTTGAAATGCAGCCTTAGATAAGAAAATGAAATACGCTAAAATTACACAATTGAGCCAACTATACTGCTTGTAAATAGAGAAATGTTATGCAATCATTTAATACTGCTTAAAAACAGCTGTAAAACCACAGGGAAATGTCTATAACATTAAGTGGGAAAAAGAGAATATGAAACATGTATACAATAAGGTACGAATTATGAAAAGGAAATAGGAATAATCATGAATCTCACCATCCAGGGACAACCCCCACCACAACCTTGCTGTCTGCTGCTCTTTCGTGTGAATACACAAGCACATCCATGTGTATGCGTGCACAGGCCCATCTACATGCGCGCGTTAAGTACCGGCCCCACTATGTGAACACTGCTGTATGTACACATTAGTATCACACTTGTCAACAGACAAATACACAATAAGCTCTCCCAAATGGCTAATTTCTGCACTGAAAGTATTTTTGATATAAAATGGTTAAACCAAGCTTGTGGACTGGCCTGGTCCCGTAACTCCCGTCCAAGAGGATATTTTAGTAAGAGAACGCTTGCTCCATTTTAAACATCACCTTTACAAACATACTTTGGGACATCATCCCTTCATAAGAAGGTTGAATCACCACACACACAGCCTTATTCAGTCTCCCGCAGAAGCGGGGTGGACGGGGGCCTCATGTCTCTCTACTTACCAAGTTATGGTGTTCCGGGACGTTGCAATGCAGCACCCCCGCAGGGATGAGGGGGACAGAGAAGTTGGGGGGCGGAGGCCCATACACGATGGGGGCCCCAACAGGTGGTGGGCCATAAACAACAGTGCCAGGGCTGAGAGGCTGGCTATTGTGGGGCAGGGGAGGAGGCGGTGCGTACAGGGCCATGCCCTGGGGAACCGGAGAGCCGTCGGGAAACACAGTGTACATCATGTATCCAGAAGGAGGCACAAAGGGGCGGTCCTCGCGGTCATCCAGCTCGCTCTCTTCCTGGCTGTCTTCTCCACTGTCTGCATCTTGACAGAAATAAACAGAAGAGTGTTTTACCCACATGGTTTACTGGGTAAACAAGTTTAGTAGAGAACAGGAATATTTAGGATGAGACCCCGAGAAGTGGGAGTAAAATTCTGTGAAAAAGTTCAAAAGCAATTTTGAAAAGGTCAAAACAGGGATTCGTATCATTTTCAGAGGCTGATAATTGAGTTTTTCTTATGCCTATTGTAGAGTTGCTTTTTTCTGTCTTTATTCATTCATTTATTTGGCAATCATTTGGGTGTCTGCCTCAGGCTGCATAAAGTCAGAGATGCGGAGATGTGTGCTGAGACACCACGGCTCGCAGGGTCTACGGCTGCCATCACACGGCACTCTCCAAGGTGCTGGTTTCCTTCCTTGGGTCTACGTGCGCCCATCACTGATGACAGACGACCTAGCACACAGCAGGCACTCAATAAGTAGCTCCTGAATAAACAAATTACCAGAAGAGGACATTCCCATTTTGTGGCTTCACAGCCTCAGAGAAGCTAAATAATTTGCCTAGGATCACACAGCTGCTTAGCGAAAGAGCAAGAATTCACCCCAAGTCTGACTCTTCCTCCTGGAGCTTTTGAAGATGGACCTAGAACGTTTCATTTTAGTCGAGCTAATCAATGTCAGGCCACCAGGAAGTAGGCACCTGTCACGCTCCAGGAGCACAAGTGTAGACGCTGCTCAGTCGGCCTGGGTAAGGCAACATGGAGGATGGTCCCTGAAGTAGTGTGGTTTGAGGGCCTGAGTCTTGTGGAAGGTTGAACACGAGTAGGTGTGGGAGAAAAGGAAGAAGGACATTCTAAACAGAGGGCTTAAAACACGGAGGTCAGAGGAATGTGGCATGCTGTGACTATCTCAGGCAACTGGGTAGGACTCACGTGCAGAACAGAGACGGGAAGGGAAACTAGAGGTCACTGGCCAAAGTCGCAGCAAAGGCGAAGCTAAGGAGTGTGGGCTCTGTCTTACGGATTTCAGAGAACCATAAAAGAAATGCAAGTACCCTTGGGCGACTTAACTTACCTCTATTTGAAAACGACTGATGTAACCCACTCCTGATGGGAGAATAAACCCAGTGTCCTGAGACACGTGGAGGCCCGCTCTCCTCCTTTCCGTCCTGCCGTCCGCGACGTGCTTTTCTAACGGGAGTTGAGGCTGTGTACTTTAGGCCGACCCCAGAGTCCTTGGTGGCCTGAGAACTATAGCTGGAAACCTGAAATAAATCACAGCAGGGCCCGCTATTATAAATGAAAGGGCTGAGCTGGAGAAATGCCAAAGTCTAGAACAAAGTTGAGATGTAGCAAAGTTGAGAACAAAGTGGTTTCTTTCCACAGATCATAATTCTCATTTTTCACAGACAGAAGTGAGACACGATTATAGTCAGGTAAACTGCCTGAATGTCAGCCTCTGGTCTCCAGTACTTCTCTTTCCTGGTGGCTTCTCCTCTTTGGCCTCGTCCTTGATGGCCCACCAATGAAGGCAAAGGAAACCAGTGAATTTTCAAGGCCGTCTGGGAGATCAATCTCCTACTATCCTGGGAGCCTGGTGTGGCTGAAAAGCTCTGCTCTGCTAACTCTCTCTCCTTCACAGTCATAAATAGGTCTACCTTTTGAACCTTCCCCCAGGTCAGCCTTACAATGTTACAATGTCAAATCTATACAGCCTGCACATCTAGCCCTGCCTGGCTGTCAAGGAAGTTTAGATGTAGACTCTGGTTGAGTCTACAAAGCCTGGGATCCTAGTGTGCCACAGCCACTTCCCCCTGACTATTGCCTGTCAGCTGGTCATAGCAGGATGTCACCCAGCCCCTCTGCTCTGGATCCAGGCTGCTTACCATCCTCTCCTCATGTCTCACGTTCAAGTCCCATGCCCTGGCCATTTTGTCTCCTGAACAGCCCCTCAGTGATACCTCTTCTCCTCCAGCTCCATTGCTCTAGCCCTGGCTTCGGTCCCTCACAGAATGAGTTTAAACAGCACCCTGCTACCCCCTCCTCGAGTTCACCCACTGCAAGTCAGGCCTCCACACTCAACCCAGTTATTCTCCCGAAACTATAGCTCTAATCACGTTATACACATCCTCAATCCCCGAGGCCTCCACAAGTCAGTGCAACAGATTTTGAGGTCCTATGTAAAAAGCATGAACCCAATCTACTTTTCTGGACTCACCTCTCACCGTTCCCAGCCAATCCCCCAGCCCCACAAGGCTACTCACCATGGCTACACCAACTCTCTCCTTCCACACGTGTCTTCCCTCCTAAAAGCCCATCCCTTGACGGCTAAGTGCTAACTTCATGACTTTGTGTGAAGCCTTCCTTCCTGAACTTCCCCAGTGTGAGGAATCCCTAACACTTCTCCGCAACAGAGCACACAAGTCAAGTCTGTTGTCACATGCATGCCACTGTTTCTAACTGCCCCGGTGTCCCTGTCTCCCCACCACTGCATGAGCCTTTGAGAGCAAGGGCTAGCCCATTCCTCATGGCACCCCACTCCACCAGCACCTGACCTAGATTTCAGTAAACATAGAATGAAATGCTGATTAAAATCAAATGAAAGCCAGGTGCCCAGTTTTCTCTCAGCCTCTGCATAGTTCTATACCCATTTCCAACAGGCTCTCTGGGCTCAAGTCACCTTATCCCCTTGCAGGATCTTCTATCAGGGACCCACAGCATACCACCAGAGCACCAATGGGCAATGGCAATATTCCTCGAGAAGGTCCTATTTTCATCTCATGTACCAAACGCACTTAAGAACCTCAATGCGTGGCTTAGTCTAGACATACTGTTCTTGACACCTGTCCACAAACTGGGGGAAGAGAACAGGGTCACACTTCCTTCAAGAAAATTCAGTATACGCTCCCAGCCTCACAGGCTTCCTACTTTTGATGATGACGGTGTTGGCATAAAGTACCAGTAGCCTCGTCTTCTGAAAGGATCTGCCATGCTGCTGATGTAATCATTCTGATGAGACACTTCACGTCGAAGTTCAGCAATTTCTTCCAAAACATTGTCAAAGCTTCCTCTGTTATCTGCAAAGGAAAGCCATTCTGTGAAGTTGGGCGTGAAATCATCTACTTCCCTCCTCTCAACATACACAAGTGATTCCGTGACAGACAATGACTTCGATCGGCTCCGCTCCTCAAAGCTGACTTTTCAGGCTGTCCGGTGGTAATAACTTTTTGCTAACACTTAAGGAAGCTAGACGTACCCTTCTGTTGTTCATTTATAAAGGGAGGCAGAGAAAGAAAACAAGCAGATTTGGAAACATTATTTCTTTTGAAACTTCAAAATCTCTTGTCTCACTGTAATCAAGTTCCTGTAATACATCACTTACATAAAATGTTTAAATTCTTTGCTTTTATTCATTAAGCTAATTATCACAGCTCTGGAAATCAAGCATGGAATTGATCTATCACAGCTAAATAAATCTGCTCAAGTGAAAGACAAACAAGATTTTTTTTTAAAGATGATTTGACATTAGAATAACTACAAAACCACTACCAAAATCAAAGCCCTGGGGCCCCTGGGTGGCTCAGTCGGCTAAGTGTTCAGCTTCAGCTCAGGTCCTGATCTCGTGGTTCAGTTTGTGAGCTCAAGCTGTCAGTGCAGTGTCAGGATCTCTGCTGTCAGTGCAGAGCCTCCTTGGGATCCTCTGTCCCCCTCTCTCTCTTCCCCTCCCCCATTCACACTCTCTCTTTCAAAAATAAATGTTTTTAATTAAAAAAAATAAAAATCAAAGCCCAGTACTTTACCAGCCCCGGTGAGGTCTAGTAAATTCCGCAGCCTTGTGATCTCTGTCCTTTGCCTCTCCATTGTCTCATTGAGTTTCTCGACCTCCAGCACCTGTGAGTTTGCTCCTCCGGGGCCTACATTTACTTTCTCCATTCCAAGTCGAAACTATTAAAAAATCACATACACAAAACTGCCAATGAATATTCTTTCCCATATGAGCCTTGCAATTTGATATAGTAATTCCAGAACTTTAGCCTGTACTTTACTAAAGAGGAAAACACATTGCTCCTTGTATTTAAATTATACTCTGCCTGACACGCAGTAGAGGACAAAGTGCTGATCGACCACTGACTACATTTCCTAATGGAGGGGTCACCTCCAACAATTTTATCTTTCGGGAGCCAAGAGAGGACCAATAAGGAGAAGGTCTCAGGGTACCGGCACTGACCTGCTCCTCTCTATCTTTGAGAAGGTTCTGCAGGAGTTCAATCTCGGCTTCTGCTCGGGTCAGATCCCTGGCCGCCTGCGCTGCCTTCCTGCTGAACTTCTCCGTCTCCTGCACCTCCTGCGGGGACAGAGTACGAGAAAGGCAGCACGGCCATCACATGGTGTCATCTTCATTCCTTTCTTACCCACAGACTGACTCCTCTATTTTCATCCGCCTGCCTGCCTGGCCACCCTCTGCGTGCATGGCGCCTGGTCCCACCTCCTCCTGTGCTGTCCCCATCACCTGACAGCCTGCTCCACCCCTCTCTGGGAGCCACGGGAGCAGGGGGCTGCATCCGAAAGAGCAAGGGCTCTTTCTTCACTGCTCTACAGACTTCCATGACCGAGGTCTCCCTGGACTCTCATTATTCCATTTTCTCTACAAGCTATCACCCTAATCTCACGAGCACGTGTGCCCTTTAAAACTGTTATGGATACCATCTCAGTCAGGAGGCAAAACAGTGCTCTGGTCACATATTCTCTGCCGGCACAAGACGAAAAGTCCAGGGTTCAGAAGGCTTCTGTGACAAGCCTTTAAAACCTCCGTTCAGGTGTGTATGGCCAGCTACCTCCCTAGCAGTGCTCTACGCTTGGAGGTGGGGAGAGTACGTTTTATTTGATGGCTCTCATTAGGGCTCAGAAGAGCATAGGGCTGTGACTGGAGAAATACAATCTTCAGTCTGAAGGGGAACAGACAACTTCACAGTGGTTTATGAACTAGCCAGAGCCTGTCATGGCAGAGCAGTGATACAAGTGGCTATGGTCTGGGGACAGCAGCTGCGGCGCTGGAAACTTGCTTTGCACACATGGGCTCACCTCTGCTCGCTCCTGGTTAATTTTCAGAACAGTTCCATGAAGGGACCTGAGCTGATCTTTGGCAATGGTGAGCTCAGCCGCAGCCAGCTTATCGGAGGCAGCCACGGCTTTCTTCAATTTCTTCAATTCTCGATCTAAGCCGAGAAGCTGCTCCTGGGATTTGGCATCTTCAAGCTTCTTCTAAAGGGAAAGAAACATTAAACAGATGAGTCATTTGGTAGCGACGAATTAAGACCTAAGCCCCAGGAAGGTAGGGACTCCATTCGCTGCTGCCAGGTCTGTGCCTAGAACAATACACGGGACAGGGGCGCTGGGCAGCTCGGTCGGTTGAGTGTTTGACTCTTGATTTTGGCTCAGGTTTGATCTCACTAAAGTTCGTAGGATCGAGCCCAGCACTGGGATTCCATCAGTGTGGAGCCTGCCTGGGATTCTCTCTCCCTCTCTCTGCCCCTCCCTGGCTTGTTCTCTCTCTCTCAAAAATAAATAAACTTAAAAAAAAATAATACATGGTACATTGTATGGTAAATCAGAATGAAATCAGTCTTCTTAGTCAAGAACCTTAGTGATCATAGGGGCGCCTGGGTGGCTCAGTCCTTTGAGCGTCCAACTTCAGCTCATGTCATGATTTCATGGTTCGTGGAGTTGGAACCCTGCATCGAGCTCTGTGCTGACAGCTAGTTCAGAGCCTAGAGTCTGCTTCAGATTCTGTGTCTCCCTCTCTCTCTCTGCCCCTCACCTGCTCACACTCTGTCTCTCTCTCAAAAATAAATATTTTAAAAAAAAAAAAACAAAACAACTTTACAAAAGGACCTCAGTGATCAGATTCATTCATTCATTGGAAAAACATTTCCCAGCACTGTCACCAAGTGAGAGACCAGTCCTCGTGGTCACGGAGTCAGGCCTGGGCATACAGTGGTAGGTGAAACAGACTGCTCTCAAGGAGCTTATGAGAGATGGACTTTAAACAAATACTCAAATATATGACCAAGATGGTCAGTGCTATCAAGGGACAGAACAGAGTACTACTGAGACAGAGGGAGAGACCTGAATTGGTAGGGAGGGGGCAGTCAGAGAGGGTGGAGGAACGTGGTCCAGGAGAGGCAATGGCATGTGGGAAGGTCAGGAGGACTGAGCATTTTTGAGGAACTGAAAGAAGGAGCATGGTGATAACAGGAAGGAGCTAAACAGAGGCAAACCGTGCTGGGCCTCACAGGCTCAAGGGTTTGGGTGTTTTTTATAAAAACAACAGAAGTTACTGAGGAAAGGGGAAATGAGGGGGACTGACAGCCAATTCATGTTTTTTGTTTTTTAAAGTTTACTTATTTATTTTGGGGGAGGGAGGAGCAGACAGAGAATCCCAAGGAAGCTCCGCACTGTCTCAATCGACTGAGACACACAGGTGCCCCATAATTCATGTTTTTAAGGAGCATGTTGGCCGCTCTGTGGAGCAAGGTCATCAGTGGGAGTCTTAGCAGAACTGTCTGGTGGCCACACCAGTTGTCCTGATGAGAGGTAATGGCCGGATGGGGGTGGTGGCGGAGATGAAAAAAAGGACCTATATTCCAGATATATTTTGGGGGTGGACTGAACAGGACTTGGGAACGGAAAGGTTCTCAGTGAAGTATGAAGCACGTCATATGCTGGGAGAGTATGAGGCTGGGAGAAGGGAGAAGGTAGGCGTGGCAGTGACAAGCCATGAACGGTGTGGCGTGAGAGAGTGAACTTCCCAGAGAGAAGGGGAAAGCTGCCCACTTGAGGCTGACAAGCAGGAGAGGACAGTGACACCACTACGCCTGGTGGCTGATATTTTTCTGCAGGAATGCGTAGCATGGGTACCTGCCTATAGACAGCTCACGGCTGCGGTATCGTTAGGTAAGTGAGATGGGAGACAAGGACAAGGGATTTGAGGACTTTTGCAAAAATGGCTATAGTGGTGGAGCATGGAATTTAAGTTGGACGGCCAGGTGTGTGGCCAGGAAAGCCTAACAGACAGAAAAGGTGGGCTCAGGCCCTGGAACTGTGAAGGAAGCTGAGAAACTATCAGTGTGGGGGCGCAGCAGGACAGACAGAGCGGGGTGCTGCAGTTCGGGACGGCAGAGGGGGTGGGCGCAACTTCTCAACTGGACAAGGCTGGCCATGTGACCATGGGAGGAGCTGGCTGAGGGGGGATGGAGAAGCTCAAAGAGGGGCCAGGCTGTTAGGAAGATGAGGAGTTAAAAAGTAATTTCCCGTGGATGGGTCCAATCATGCAAGGGGTTTCTGAGGAGGCAAACTCCTGCCAGTGACACCTAAGTGTCTAAAGTCACTCCTCACATGCCACCACCGTGTCTCAGGGCCTTGATTTGACCACAATGCATCCCAGGCTCCCTTGGGTCCAGAGCCAGCAGTGCTGTCGGAGGCAACCGTGGGCCATGCTCCATGCAGCAGGCCAGCTCCCCGAGGGGCAGGGTCCAGGCACAGGGACACGGATGGCACACTTTCCTAGTCTTCCCCACCTTTTTCTCTAACTCCTGGAGTTGGGCCAGAATTCTCTCCTTCTCTTCATCAGCTTCCTGAAGTTGGAGATCTGTAAGGCCTTGGATTTCCTCCATACTTTTCAGATTTTCTTGCAAATAGCGAATTTCATTCTCCAGCTGTTGGATTCTCGCTTCGTGCTGCCTCTTATCAAAACTAATCTGTGAGGAAATCAAGTTTCGAAGATGATTTATAAGCAGAATATAAACTTCTTAGAGAATTACGTTTTGTTTTGTAGGATAGTGTAATGACATTTTGTACTAATGAGTTATAGGGGGCAGCTGTATCTTGAACGTTCTCTAGGATCCATGTTAATGTTTGCCTCATCATGAAAATAATTACATTTGAAAAATTAGATTCTGGCATCACACTGCGCCCTAGCAATATGGTATTGTTTACCTACAGGCTCAGAAACATTTCTCACTTGCTTCCAGAACAAGGAACGCACAGCCACAAGAAGCCTGACTGACATCAGTAACCATACTCAAGGCTGACTTAGTCGCAGGCAGTCTGAGAGTGAAAATAACAGTAATCATTCTGTATTTACGTGAGAAAGGAAGCACTATAATTTGCTGAAGAACAGGCCTATTGGCCAAACACTTCCCTGCAGCTGCCCCCGGCCCCTTCTTACTCTTGCTTCCAGGGCTCTCTCGCAGGCGTGCCTGAACTCCTCCTGTCCATTTGCCAGTTTCTCTTGTTGCAGAGCCATTTCCTCCTGGAGTTTTCTCTCTCTCACTTGTGCTTCCTGTCTTTCCCACTGGGAGCGTGCCAGGATTTCACTGAACTGTTTCTGCAAATCAGCAAGACTTTTCCCTAAGACGTCTGAAGGGGTATGGATTCTGGTAAGGGGGGAAAAAAGATGGAATGTGACCTCTTCTTTCTCATGCCAGACACCGGATGCACACTGTGCTGGTCACATCGGCGCAGGGCTAAAAAGAGTTGCGTGGAACGGCGACCAGCGTCAGCGCAGACCAACTCAGCATCTCCTAAGTGCAAACCCGCCTTTTATCCAGTGCCTGCTGTCGCTCCAAAAACACAGGCTCCTAGCGGGCTAATAACGTTTGCTCATATAGTAAATGTCCCTTTCATATATTTAAATGTGCCTTGGTTTTCTTCTGAAATTTATTTTCTATTTAAAATGTATAATGTGGCTCTACTTCATGACCACATGCAATGAACTTTCAAGAAAGAGTTACTCTTAAAACTTCTGTGTCAATTAAATAATACCTAAAAGCATGAAAGATTTAAAATGTAAAAAAATCAGTGACAGGCAATTTGGATGAAGCGATCCTGTGTCTCAATCATGGAAATATGACTTGGGAAGCCTCACAAAAGAAATTCAGCCATTGGCGTAACTTAGGAAGGTGAGTCCGTATGAACCTCATGTTCATAAGTCGGCAATCTCAATACCAGGAGGTCCTGATTGCCCATTACCTCATTTCCCCGGCTCCTGACTTCAGTTTTTGCCTTAGCTCATCCACACGAGCTGCCACGTCTTCTGGACGAATCAAACCATCAACCACATGGTTAAGGTGATTCTGGAAATCTTTAAGTTGCTGTTTTAACAGGTCATTGTCATCCTATGGATGGTGGTATAACAGGGAGGGAAAAGTTACTAAAACAAATTAAAATACACACACATAGCCATACACAGCCTGTATTACTTATCATATGATTAGTTCTTTTCAAGTCCCTTTACCAATTTTTTTAAAAACCCTTTCCACTTGGGCTGCCAATATCTGAATCTACTGATCAATCTAAAGTCACAAAAGACAGGACCAGGCATTAGGATGTTTCCTGATGTGATACAAAAACAAGTACCTATGTTCTTGCTGAGAAGTAACTAAGCTGAATTTAAATAAGCCTCGGTATGTAACACAAGAACATGTTGATCAATACCATAAAGGATGCAACCACTAAAATCTAGAATGGGAAACTCCACAGGACAAAGATCTGGTTTTCTTTATTTTTTTATTTTAAAATTTTTTTAAATCTTTATTTATTTTTGAGAGAGAGAGCAAGGGAGGGGCAGAAAGAGAGGGAGACACAGAATCTGAAGCAGTTTCCAGGCTCTGAGCTGTCAGCACAGAGCCCGACACAGGGCTTAAACCCACGGACTACGAGATCATGACCTGAGCCGAAGTCACACACTTAACCGACTGAGCCACCCAGGGGCCCCTGGTTTAGTTTAAAACATAAAGGGGGAAAGAAGAAGGACACCTATAGACTACAAGAGACTTAAGAACCACGTCAACAAAATGCAATGGGTGCACTTTATTTGGATCCTTATTCCAACAAACATTGTAAAAACTGAGATAATTTGTAAATTTAAATATGATAAGGTATTTGATGTTAGGAAATTATTATAATTTTAAGATATAAAGTAGCATCTGTGTGTGTGTTTTTTTAAGTCTCTGTACAGTATTTACAGATAAAGTAAGAGTTTTGGATTTACTCCAGAATAATTCAATGCGTGAACGAGTGTGAGGGCTGAGCTATGGCAGGAATTACGGACGGAGTAAAACTGGTCACGGGTTGGTAAGTATTGAAGATATGTAATATGCATATGAGGATCCATTTTAGGATTCTACTTATGTATGTGTTGGAAATGTCCATAATTCAAAGTTAAAAAACAAATCCAAAAAAAAAAACCCTAACAACTTTCCCATACTACTCTGCCAAGCAACTAAAAAATGAAGCCTCTAATACTGAAGCTTCTCTAACAGCTTATAATTCTCTGTGAGAGTTTCTGTTACATGCCAGCATATTTTCACTATTAACAAACAAACACGCAGATCCAAGAATTAAATTCACACAATGCCCCTTTCAAGTACAAGAAAACTGCTAAAATCAACCTAAACTGTAAAGAAAAATAGACTATATCCCCTGAAGTGATTTACTTCAAACTCAGTGAAACACTCTTAACTAAAGTAGAGAATTCAGAATTGCAACGAACATGTTAACTGCCTGTCCCCTCTGGAGCCTGTTATCTATAAACTGTACTGAACATTGCCCTGAGTGCCCATATTACCATTACTGTCTAATCCCGGCCACAGGTGATCAGACCCAAGGCCAAACAATCCATCGACTGGCCAGGAAACAGGTTCTCTCTCCAAAATTTGAACTAAGATCCAGAACATCGTCACATCTCTAAGAGCTGGCCTCGTAAAGATAGGTCAGCCCAGGGCTGAAGTCCGTGCTAGGCCAAATACAATACCCACAGAGACAGTGGAGAAATGAGAGAGCCATGTAGCTCCTGAAAGACTGATAGAGCAGCTCTGTCTCCTGCCTTGAGCTAGTGTTAGTAGGTTCTGGTTCACTGCAACTAAAATGACTGTCTGACAAACACAAATGCAGAGTGAATTCAAGGTGAATTCTGTATCACAAGGTTAGTAGGCCAAGGACCTAGTTTCAACTAAGGTAGTCTCACAGCATGGGCTAGTGTTCTAGAAAGCTGACTTTGGTTACTAAGTTGGAGGAGAAGGCCCCCGAAGAAGACATTTTAGTCCCTTTCTTTAAGAGATGTACGCTGAAGTGACATGTATGCTGAAGTAACATGTATGCTGAAGTATTTGGGTGAAATAAAGATGTAGGAGATTTTCTTCTGAAGAATTCCAGCCAAAAAAAAAAAAAAGAGTGAACTGAAACCAGAATGGGAGAATGCTGACTACTGTTTAAGCAGGGTAAACAAAAGGATCTAAGACTATTTTGTTTTCGTGATTTGAAATTCCCATAGTAAATATACAAACATGATCTACTGAGCAGCCAACAGACACACAACTCAAACAAGAATGGAAAACCATACATCTTTTCTGATACCTGTTTCAGAAATTAAACTGTGAGCAGTAAAAATTAAATTCTAGGTGATTACATTTCCCTAAACTTTGAGGAAAAAATATTCCAGGCATTGGGAGAAGGGAGAGAATTTGGGTGAGCTGTTTAGCTTTATTTGTCACAGATAAGGTGTCCTTAAACCCTTAGCAACCCTGCGCCTTTATTTCTGGTGAAGTATGACACATGCCCTCTCAGTCGGCCAAGTGGCCCTCGGCCTCACAGATCTGGAGATCTGAGTGTTGATCCAGGTACTTGTTTATTCAGACATCTGTGTTCTCAGAGAGTTTAATTATCTGGAAAATCCTGTCCACCTGCTTCTCCGGCAGTCTGTTAGGCAGATTGTTGTGACAGTAGCAGTAAAGACACTCTGCCAAAGCCAACCCCCACACACGTAAAATGACTGCATTTCTAATAGAACCCTTTCTAAGAAAGGGATTGTGAAGGCTGTGTACAGTAGGGAGTTCTGCATCCCACTCTGGTTAAATTCCTGGCTAATTACAAAGATATTTTAGGGGAAGAAGAATGCACCAAAATCTGATCCTTTTAGCTCAGTCTGGTGACAAATCTGCCTGTCAGAGAAATGCAAGGTATTGCTTTCACCAGTGAGTGCACACAGGACTGGCTGTTTACTCTTGCCACTGCCTGTGTCTCTTCACACCGCCACAACAACACAAAGGATGTGCATATTCCTAACTGTACAACGACAGGGTCACGAGGGGACAGAGGCCATGATACCGTCCCACCCAGAGTTCTTCTCTTCTAATGATCCAAGTAACCTACAACATGTTGGCGCAGGTTAAGTGTCTGACTACAGACGGCAACACCTCAGGGTGTCCTACGTGAGAAATCACCCTGAACAAACACGCCTCTACCTGCAGCTGCTTAAGTTGTGTGCGGAGTTCACTGTTTTCTTGGTCCTTTCCTTCTGCGAGCTGGGCTTTTCTGAGGGCATTCTGGAGGGCTTGCTTTTCCTTCTCAAGGTCTGCTTGAAGGGCTGATTGTTCTAACTATTGCCGTGGGAAGCACATGATATGAAAACATAAAACAACAACTTTTTTTAATCTAAAAAGTCATAAATAAGTTTATATACACACACAATTCCTTGCTAGCTATAGTTTCAGAATAACTCCATTTTATGTCTATATGCTCAGATCTCAGAGCTCAGGTTAATCTTTTTCACACATCTCCTTCAACTACTAACACTTAAGAGGAGATACCACAATGGGCTCAGCCCAAATATACCAACTAGAGTCTCAGTGGGGGGTGTAGGTGAGGGGGGGGTGTCCCAAGTATCTACCTTTAAGAGTCGTGTGAATGATTTACAGAGCTACTGCTCTTCTTTCCCTCGACCAGTATTTCTCAAACTGTGGTCCTCACCTCACTTGGTGTGCCTGTGAAAAGTGCAGATGCCCAGACTACATCTCAGACTCAGTGGGCCAGAAGCTTGAGGACGGGGCCCAGGAATCTGCATTTAACAAGCGTCACAGTGACTTCACAGAGCTAAAGTATACCAATTAGAGATCTGTGGATCAGAGACAGACAGCTATGCTCCCTACTCTCAATATATGGCTTTAAGACCAATCCTGGCAGTGCTGATGCCAAGAAGGGGAGAGTCCCTTTCAATAACCAGTAAAGCTGTGAAAAGGCTAGGCTGCTATAATACTTTGTCAAGACTCATGAGGGGGAAAAAAAGGACAATGGAAATACAAAGGACAATAGATTTTAAGCTAGTAAAGGGTGGCTTGAAAACTTGAGAGAATTTTTTATTTGAAATGAGAGGCCATCTAGAAATTTTATTTACTATTATTTAGAAATCCGTATTTATTCTGTTATTTTAATTGTTTTCCCCCAACTTCCTATTTTTCACTCTGATCTTATCAACTGTCATTTCGTAAACCTTGGTACTCTTGAGAAATATAATCTTGACAATTGTCAAGTGGTCATTTCATATCTGATAAGTAAAGGGATACAAATTAACATAATTACTATAATAAGCATGACCTATTTGTAGGTCCTTTTCTAATCACACGAATGTTATTTTACATACATTCCAGGGGTTTAAACTATCTTATTTTATGTCACTTTCATCCAATAAGTGCATACTGAGAAAAGAAGAAGAAGCATATACATTCTGGGTATTCGCTGTCCTCTGGGTCTAGCAGGAGAGAGGGACAGTCTGAACAGATATCATCATACACATGATAAAATGCTTTAGCTGAGCACAGGCTATAGGAAAACCAAAGTAGGATCCTGAACCCAGATTTCCAGCAGGCACAAGAGAACAGTCGAGATGGGCCTCCCGGAGACAGACGCAGCCTGTGGGACTAACAGCTGAATGAAATGACATTTTTAATCTGATTAAGAATACACTGTAACTGGCCCCTGTCTGCCTCTCTGCCTTGATCTCTCACCTTCCTGCCTACTCTCCTACTCTTCTTCTTGCTTCTGGCACACAAGAGCCATACTTTCAGCACTTCAAATGCACCATGCTCCCTCTCCTTGCCTCTGCCTAGAACATTCGTCCCTTACCCCTTCCCTTTGCACCCCCGCTTGCTCTGCACACCAAAATCCAACTCACCTTTTCAGTCTCTGTGGAAACATTTCTCTAGGGCAGACTTTCCTGACCACCCCTCCCCTGCTACAGAACGCCATCCCCTTCTTTCGCCCACATTCATGTCCCCTACTGCACTGTCAGCTCCACGGGGACAGCGACTATGTCGGTGCTGGTCACTGCGGCACCTACAGCACCTGGCCCTCAAAGCCCAATCGGCAAGTGGTTCTTGGATGAATAATTACTTCTCTAATTTGCAAGTACAATCTAAACTAGTGGACACTTCGTCCAACCAAAATAGAAAGCAACAAAATAAAATACAGCACTAACTTAAAGGAGGTCTCTTATCCCTGTTTTGAGAAAGAAACACTAGAATTTATTGACTACCAACTGCTAGGTGCTCTCATGCCCACTATTTCCCGTATCCTCACAGTAGCCCATTTTATAGACAAGGAGGCATTTTTCAGGGGCTTAAGAGCTATGACATGATTTGCATGCTCACACAGGGGCTCACAGAGGTAGTATCTGAACTCAGACTATCTGACTCCAAAAATGTATACTCTTCCCATCATTCCACATACAGTATATTAAAAAGTCTTTAATCTTACATTTAATTAAAGAAAGGCAGGTATGCTAAGGCCACAGGGCTTAGATTCTAGATGGCTTTATGCTGCTACTTACCTGGCTGAACCTTCTAAGTTTTTCCAATTCCTCCTTGAGCTGGCTGGCTTCAGCATCCCGTATTCTCAGCTGAGTCTCCAGCTCAGCCTCATAGGCACTGAGATCTCCCTGGGTCTGCTGCAGGGACACATTCACCTCATGCTGCTCCTGGAGGGCACTCTCCAGTTCTGCGAGCTCCTGTAAGGATTCGGTATGTTTATGGAACCTTCTCTGTTCTGCCTAAGCATCTGGGAAAGTCATCGTAAGTAACCTGAGCACTGTGCACCAAATGGCCAGCAAATGCCGGCCTAGCACAGAAAGTGCCATTAACAATGCAATGAAGCCGCAGGCTGCGCACATCCAGGCTGGAAAACAAAGTCCCGACTAAATGTAATCAGAAAAATCAGTAAGCTACCAGCATGTTTTCCAAAGTAACCATCTGCGTGATACTTTAACTGTGCCTGAACACGTAAGGAGAGAGGAGGATAAAACATTAGGCCTGTTCTTCATCAGACACTGGAATAAATGCTTTCACGTTTATTCTTCTGCTGACTTTTCATAGTGACTGTGTAAGGCACGGCATTATCCCCATTCTACAGAAGAGGATACAATGAACATGTAAATAAACTGCATAGGGCTGTGTAGTTAACAAGACAGGATATGAACCCAGATCTCTGACTCCAAAGCCCACACCTTTTTCTAATAAACCACAGCACGTTCACTTATTAGAAGAATAAAATGGGACTAGCACTAATATTAAGAATGACAAAGTAACCTGAACGAGTACTGACAAGAACAGAAGTACACATTGGTTGGCATACCACAGTTCTGATTCATTTTAGCCCATCTGCTTTTTATGATTAAACATTACAGCTTTCATCTATTTATTTGAAATCTTGAAGAATTAGATCAAATGATTCTGGATTAAAGAGGAGGCTCTTGTGGTGAGAGCTTCCACAGAAGAGTTTCTCAGGGGGAGGTCTGAATTATTTGGATTGCTTGTTCAAAATGCAAACTCCATGTATATCTAACAAAGGCCCAGAATATTTAAAGAATTCCTACAAATCATTAAGAAAAAGACAGATAATCCAGTAGAAAAAAAATGGACAAGAGGAAATCTGAATAGCAAATTAACAAATGGAAGGTGCCCAGTATACAAGGGAAAATTCAGTTAAGACAAGATGCTAGTTTATTTAGAGCACAGAGGAACAAGTTAAACAAGCCATGAGAAAACAGTAGACAAATTCAGAATGTGGGACACTATGGGACCACTGGCCTGGTCTCTACACACGCATTTACACACACAGCTGTAAAAGACATTCTTGGTACAACTGGGAAATTCTGAATATGGTTCAGATATTAGGTGATATTAGGGAATTACTGTTAATTTCTCCTGGTGTAATACCAATAATAATGGTATTAGAGTGATGTAAGAAAATGTCCTGATTTTTAAGACATATGTACTTAAGGGATGATGGCATGATGTTTGCAACTTTCAAATAACTCAGGGGAGAAAACAAAACAAAGACAGCAGAATATTTTTTGAATCTGGGAGAGCATACAGATATTTGCTGAACTACTCTTCAGCTATCCTTATAAATGTAAAATTTTCATAATAAAAAGATGCCACGTCAAATTCAGCAGACTGGCAAACACTGACACTGACAAAATGTTAAATTTCTTGAATGTGATAATTATTCTCTTAGATATTCTACATCAGAAAATGTCCCCAGTCCTAGGAAATGCGTGATGAGATATTTAGAAGCTAAGGAGGATGAGGTCTACAACTAATTCTCAAATGGCTAGAAAAAAATTTATATAAAAATATGCAAAAATTACACGGGAGAAAAAGAGAAAGTGGATGTAGCAAAAAATTAATTGAGGACTCTGAAAGAGGGGTACAGTGAGCTATTTGGATTAATTCCTACAATTCTCTTGCAAATTTAAAATGATTTCAAAACAAAAGCTTAAAAAATAAAAGTTGAACAACACTATGGTGTTAGCAAAGTGTGGTATAGTGATGGCCCTCACATTGCTGGTTGGAGTAGAAACTCACTGAATCATTAGGGACGGTAGTTTGTCGACATCTAATGAGGCTGAGCAATCTCCAAATGAATGGCAACAAGCCAGGTAGAGAAGGGTAGTGCTTATAACACTGTCTCTTGTTTTGTAAATAGTTAAAATTATAAACAACAAGAAAATTATGTTGTGCTTAATTTTGCTGCACAAAATAACAAGCACTTAGTATAGCAAATGTAACAGCTACTATTTCGCATTTTTTAGAGTTACTGGATAACAACACCCTTCAGGGACAGAAATTCAGCTAAAATAATCTTCCTTTTCTTAGTAAAGGAAAAATAATGATTCCAAGTGTGTCACAAAAACCCACTAAATAGCCATTGAGACTTTTTGTCACTTTGAAAATTTTTTTTAATGTTTCATTTATTTCTGAGAGAGAGGGACAGCGTGAACAGGGGAGGGTCAGAGAGAGGGGGAGATACAGACTCCGGAATAGACTCCAGGCTCTGAGCTGGCAGTCAGCATAGAGCCCGACGGGGGGCTCGAACCCACGAACCGTGAGATCATGACCTGAGCCGAAGTTGGACGCTTAACCGACTGAGCCACCCAGGTGCCCCAGAATTTTTGTCACTTCAAATTGCACAGCTGCTAACCTCCTTAGCGACCTTAATTTGGACATCAACTACTTCTGAGGCTCAGGAAACAGGCGAAAAGAAACAAATCCTACCTTCCTCATATTCTCTGCATCTATGGCAACTATTTCCAGTTGGTCCCTCTCCTGCTCAACCTCGTGCAATCTCTGTAGCAATGTCTCTTTCTCATCCTGTAGCTTCCTGCACTCCTTCTGGGCCTGGGTTGCCTGGCCTTTGACAGTCTCCAGGTATTCCTGTAACCCACTGATGACGCTTTCTAAGTCCTTCTTTAGGGCTTCATTCGCTGCTATTTGTCCTAAGCAAAATGGAAAAAGGGAAAGTGATAATGTATATAAGAAAATGATTTCAAGATACGTAATTACAGCCTTTAGTCTCTTTAGTTATTTGTTACTCGCTAACAATGAAATTGTAAGCTTTCAATTACGGTGTACTATCCTATTTTTTTCTTTTTCCAGATATAATGATAGTTTTCCCCTCTGTCATCCACAGTACAGGACTATTAAGTAGCTATACAATAAAAACAGTATATTCAGTGGGCACTGCTTATAAAATGCTCAATTCAGGATACAAAAAGTTAAAAATAATGTAAATAAACTTTTCCAAATAAAAGAATGAAAAATGGGCAGCAACATTCTGAGTTCTTGCTGCTAGATACACAAAACCACTCAACATATAAGACTAATCCAAGACCGGCAGCATACACATGTAACTTGAAGATTTACAAAAACAAACAAAAAAAAAAAAACAAAAACAAAAAAATCACCAACCAAATCATATATACTGGCTGCTTACTATGTGCCAGGCACTTTATGAACGCTACCTAGTTTAATCTTGCCAACAACTAATGACTGAGACAGAAATAACTTGTCCCAGGTCACACAGCTGCTAATGGCAAAATGGGGATTGGGATCGTTTTACACCATCCTAGGCTCTCACCACTACAACCTATATTATCTTCCTTTCCCACCATTATGGCAAAGACACAATCTCAATCTGCATTGCAAATGTGGGTCCTAAATTCTTCCCATACTCTTCTTATAACTAGTCACTGAGTGGCCTGGTGTCAATGGGCTCTTTGTTCCTGGAAGGATTATAAACTTTGGAAGACAACGACATGCTAGAGCTTACAATGATTATACACTGACTTCCAGCCTACTGAATGCAATGACCTGACTCGCTAGGAATCAATACAACAAAACTAAAATTGAACAATTTTTTTTAGTTTGATGAAACATTTTTGGGCATTCTGCAAATATTTCCCTATCAAACACTAGGTTGAATAGCTGAGGCATATTCAGCTAATATCAGGATTAATGCCTGCTGGGTGTCACTTGTCTTTTATTAATACTGGAACTGATTCACCTTAAATCGTACTTAAATTCTCACCTTCAGTAAGCTGTTGTTCAAGGTCCTTAATCTCTTCAGTTTCTTTGGCAATTCTAGAAAGTATCTCATCCAAACGGCTTTCAAGTTGTTTGTACTGCTTGTTCATGACGTCAAGTTGTTGTTCTTTACCTCTTTTCTGAGCCTTCATATGGCACTGAGTTGGAAAAAAAAAAATCAACAAAGTCATGAGTTCCTTATGCTCTTTAAAAAATTAATAATAATGCTTACCATTCCTAAAGGCAGAATGGAAAATAAAATGTAATAATTTGAGTCTGTTTGTGTCAGGCCTTGTGCTGCCTTCACACAAGTGGTTTTCATTTAAACCTCATGATAACTTGATCTAGAATTCACCTCCATTTTACAGATATGCAAATTGAAAATCAAGGAGGTTAAATGATTTTTCCAAGGGTACACCCACAAGGTAATGTGGCCAAGCTCAGTGTTCTTTGCAATGCATTAAAAACCAATTAAAATTGGTTTCCAAAAAGTTAACTGATTTTTATACTGATATCCATAGAAAATGATTGATTCCAAAATGTTAACAAGAATTATATCTGGATGGAAGGATTACAGATTTTTTTCTTTTCGTATGAAGATTTTCGGTATTAAACATTTTAAAATAGACAATACCTTCTTAATCAGAAAAGCACATTAAACATATTTTTTAAAAAAGGTTTCTGAGGGAGAAACAGAGACATGGAAGAAATATTACTGAGAATTCAAGTTTATTTCTGATTCCTTAGACAAAAAACCACTTGATTTTTAGGGTCAATAACCTGGGAGCTGAGACCTCCACCATCCAGCCCAGTAGCTCTCAAGATGGAGGGCCATTCAGAGGCACACTCCTCTACCAAGACAGAAGCCCCTGGTGGAAAACAGAGCCTTCCCCTATTCACACGGCCACTCACACGCAGACAGCCACCACTCACCCTGACAGCCACCACATTAGCCACCCTACTGTCAACTGAACACTGGATTGTACTTCCAGGTGAGCTCAGGGGGGAAAAAACCACAAACAACTGAGAATCAATGTCTGGTTTAACCCTTCCTTTTACAGGTGAAAATGAAATCTCAGATCTACCAGCAACTTGCTCAGGTCTCCTTAGAGGCAACTGTTCCAGCGGAGACAAAATAATTCTCCAGAGAACCTCTGCCCTGACTCACACCCTCAGGGCTCCAGTTTGCCCCCAAAGGATCAGAGGAGCAGAACAATAAACCAAGAGAACGTTATCAGGAGAAAGAAGAGTATCACAGTCAGAACAATCAACTCCAAGGCTCTCACGTCTAATACCCAGTTGATTATAAAAGAATGTTTATCAATTTTAGATGCCTGCTGCCACCAAAGCCGAGAAAGAAAAGCCTCTTCCTTTTTTAAGGAACAAGTGAATGGCAGAAGCCTAGCCAGAAGGTTTTTGTTTTACTATTATAAACTTGATGGGATTTTCAAAACTTTTCCTTCTCTGCCCTCCTGATACCCATCTGAAATCTTTCTGGTAAGGTTAAGTGCAGATAACAGCTTAAATTCTAAGTAAATTCAGATTTTTTTATGGCTCAAGAAAGAATTAAAACAAAGACAAAAAACTCCTGTATTCATGTCTCTATCAATAAACCTTTAAAATTCACCATTAAAAATTCCACTGAAATCTCTTTACACGCAAGATCCAAAATAAAAGGCTCAATATGCCAATGATTTGCATTAAACACATGGGAGCCAAAGTAGATTGTGCGATTTTCACAACTGTGGCGCTCACAAAAGAGTTATAAAAACAGGAACTTACATCTCTGACTCCTCCTCCTTTCAAGGCTTTTGCACAGAGAGAGAAAAAAAGGATCATACCTTAACTTAACATTTGTCCTGTTAAAACTGAGCCGTTGAGAACAGGGAAACTGTGGGCGGAACACTTTCTAAAGCTGTTTTCAAATTCACGTGCACTTCCCTCTCTGACAGTCACATTTTTGTCAGCGGCTCCGAGCCTCTGGAACTTCTCAAGGCTTCAAACCACATTCTTGGCGGAGAGTGAGCGGCAGCCCAGCCCGCCCAATCACGAGCAGCCTCTGCGGGCAGGCCCCACCCTCCGTGCTTTAAATCACAACACAGGAAGCTCCCGAGGGCCAATCACGCACAACCTTTGCAACAGATTACTACAGGCTAATTCCCCACAGACACCAGTCAGTTACCTTTTGCTTCCACAGGGCACGGCCAGGTAGGGAAGAACAAGAGAAATCTTCCTTTATTATGTTTGCTGCTGCCGGTGTTTTGTGCCTCTAGCTGTGTACATTGTTTTTTAGTAGCTTAAATGGGGTCTGACTTTTAAATAGTACTTTTTCCTTTTGCTTATGTTTGTTGAAAACGTGACTACGTTTGGCTCTCAGCTAATTATAAAAATAATCTCTGTACACCTTTAATTCCTTTGTGGGGAAACTGACATTGTAGTAGCATAGCATGGGCTCAACCTCTTCCTAAAAAGGTGAATTTAGGAAATCATTTTATCTTTTAAAATCACATTTTCATCTTATGCAAATTTTTAAAAAATGTCCTCAACCATATGGATGCTGTAAAGAAGTTCCTCACCAGTATATGCAAAAACCCCCAGCATAATGGAAGATATCATTCTCACTTAATATATTTGTTTTCCATCATATCTCAGAGTCACATTCTGTTTTCTAATCTCTCAAAAGCTTTTACTTTTAAATTCGACTTGCTATTTAGAAAGATACTCTCTCTGCTTAGATAATAAAACTTCAGTGGATAAAAGTCTATCCACACCTATAGAAAAGTATGCTGGGATCCCACTCCTGATTCCTTCCTTCTTGCTAAAATGTTTCTATTTGTAGAATGTGAGGCCTAACAGGGGCCTAAACCTAGCCTAGAAGGTGACTTTGTGCAAATTCAAAAAAAACTCTCCTTCTGGGTGAACAAATTAAGAGACATCCTCTGGTGCTTTGACCAAATAACCTTAAAAACTAAGTAGCTTTAACAATACCAAAAAGGAACCTTAAATCAGGTTGGTATGTTTCATCTCCACTAGAAGAGACTGATTTTGACTACGTTCAAAATGGAGATGCCATTCCTGCCTCTCACTTAAGTCCTTTCTCTATGTAATTCTTTACAGAAATCCAGAAAGGATTAGACTCCCTGTCTGCGAAGATTATAAAAGTCATTTGATAAAAACAAACATATAGTCTAGGTTCTAATTAGACTCATAGATCACATATCTGGATGGAGGGGGCAGCAAAAGAACTTTGGGCAGTGCCTTTGGGCTGGTTCCTTCCTACCTTCCTGCATGCAAACATCCATAAACATAGGGCTGGCCCCTGGGGATAGAATTCCTGTCCCTTACCTGGGGAGGCAGTCTTCCAAACAAATTGATGCAACAAAGATATTATTGACCAAGGGCACCTGGGTGGCTCAGCTGGGTGGGCATCTGACTCTTGATTTGGGCTCAGGTCATGATCTCGCAGTTCATGGGTTCATGCTCCAAGTTAGGCTTTGTGCTGCCAGTGAAGAGACTGCTTTGGATCCTCTCCCCTCCTACCACACCCCCCTCCACTTTCTCTCTCTCTCAAAAATAAATAAACTTAAAATATATATTATTTACCATATGATGTATTACTTGAAAATCTCCAATTTTTTCACATAATAAAAATTCTTTAAGTCCTCTTTTAGTTTCAACTTTAATAGTCAATCTTAAGCTTTTATTAGAAAACATCTCATATCTGTGAGTGATAATGTTACCTCTTCTTAAAATTAGCTGGCCTGCAAAAAAACTTATCTATGATATTTTATTAAAATGTTTAAAGGGATAATTAAATAACTTCACAAATACTGAAAATAATTATTGTGTGTTGTCCTTACTGGGTTAAATTCTATGATTTCTCTTAATCCAGAGATTTTAAAGTTCCTTTAAAATGTAACATTATTATTCAAAGTATGCAGGAATCTTTTTTACTTTTATGTTTACCAATATTGGGTAAAATGTAAGCTATTACTAAACCTTCTCAGAGGCAGAGACAGCCTAACTCCATCATGCAGCCACCTGGCCACCTACGCCACTTAGGAGGACACACTCTAGAAAAATGTTTCCTTTGTAAGGAAGAAACAAAACAATACGAAACAAACAGCTTTAGCAGAATATTTACATAAAGGACTAAAGAAGAGGTAGAAAAAGGACTTAACCCTTTTCAGCTCTCCCATCTCACTGCCTTGTTCTTAAGAAAATAAGGCAAGAAAAGAGAAAGGGTAAAGGTGTGGACAGCACCTTGGAGCAAGTTTCTCTTGATTTGAAATATAATGAAATTCACTTAAAAAATAAGTGTACCATGCATCTATCATTCTATTAAAAGCTATCTCCTTCAAGCCTTAAGTTACACAGAGATGGATGGTGTGTGTACACACACACACACACACACACACACATTATGTACACACACAAAGATATAAAATACACAACCAGATATAGGACAGACACATGCATCCATAAACATATATCACCAAATCTGTGCATAAAAACTAAAAGACTTTCAGAAAGAACTCTGCGACTAACATGAGGAGACATAATTTCTAGATGGAATGATATTCTAGTCTCCATAGAACAAGCCAAAATCTCTTCATTTGCTTACATGTTTTGGGTCTCTGGAATCCAGGCTATCAATGGCTATTTGCAGGTCCTTGATCTCGTTCTGCTTTTCAGCATTTTCTTGCCTTTGCTTTTCCATCTGTGTTTCAAGATCCACAACTTCTTGGCGTAATTTATTGAGAAGTTGTATCCTACTACCCAACTGCTTGAAAAGAAGATCTTTCTCTGCTTCTGAAATCTAATCCCCCACACACCCCAAAACAGAATTAACACAGGACAGCAACAGTGACTTACAAATTTAAAGACGATAATTTCTAAAATTCTAAAAGGTATTCTGTGCTCTACCAGTTATTTTTTTTAAATAAAAGTAAAACGTAAAAGTCATCTAGGCATTCCATTCATCTTACACTGTTATGCTTGTTACAGGAGGAAAATCTCACTTTATAAAAGTTTATGAAAACTCAATTTAATAGCAGGTAAAAATGAAGCTGTCATTCAGTATAAGCAACTTGTAAATTATTAACAATAATAACCATAACTAATGGTAGTTGACTTTATATAGCACTCACTTTGTTATTAGCATGTCAACTAAGTTAATAATGTAATGAAAAATTTAGGCTTATATGTACTCATTTAAAATAATTTTTTTCAAGCACATTTTGTAAGCATCCATGTATTTAAAAATTATATACATTATATACATCTATCAATCTATTTATATAAACTTTGCCCAACATTATTATAAAACATTCTTTTTTCATCATTAAAATCCTCCTTGATGGCTCCCTTCACCTCAGGCCCCACACTCAACCCATTCTGAAGCCTGATCAGTTCACTGCCACATTCTGCTGACAATCAGTGTGCATTCTCTCCGCACCCACCATCCACCTTCCCAGTCCAAACCATCAGCATCTCACTAAACAGCCCCGAGACATGGGCCCATCCCCATTCTTTCCATCTCCCTCACCCCATTTCACTCATGCAGTAACCAGAGTGACCTTATAAAAATACAAATAGGATCAGCCATTCTAACTTCCTAAAGTCTTTCCAAAGCTTCCCATTCCATTCATTCAGAATAAAATCCAAACCCTTAACAACAGCCTGTGTAAACTGACATAATCTTTACCCTCATCTTCCACCACACTCTCCTTCACTCTGCAGAGCAATCTCTAGTATCAGGGTCTTTGCTCACACTCTCACTTCTGCCTGGAACACCTGATCCCCTAACTGCCTCGCTGCCTCCTTGTCATCCTTTGGGTTTCAACCTAAATGTCACCTTCTCAGGGAGGCCTTTGTGGTCTCCACAATCTAAATTGTATCTTTTTTACTGCCTCTCTTAACTTTGTTTTTTTACTACAGCACGTTGTTTAACTCTACTATTTCCTTTTTTTTTTTTTTCCTACTTGTTCATTACCTATTTCCTATGCATGTGGGAGGGAAACATACCCGTTTTATTCATCACTCTGGGCCCAGCCCAGACAGGGACTAGCATATAGTAAGCCTCCAATAAACTTGAATCAATTTCTAGTTACTATGTAACTTTAAAATCACAGTAGTGTATCTTTTAAAAGAATCTACAATTTGGACTTCACATTCTTGCTTTACCTACTATGGTATGAATGCAGTTACCATCATAATTTTGAAATATTGCTTTTTAAAAAGTTGCAAATAACTGAAAATTTTTTGAAAAACTGCCAAAATACTTCCTTTCTAATTTCTCCCTATGCCATTACGTCATACGTTTGAGCTTCTGACTTTTTCATGACACACTGTCTGAGAGTGTATCACTTCTAACTTTTTGTTCACCATATTTTATATCATTTACATTTTTGGTGCTTGTATTTGATAATGTTCATGTATAGTAGGGATGTCTTCTGACTCTTAAGCTAGGTCCCAGAATCTTAAAGGTGGGCAGTGCTTCATCAAGTTACAACAGATCTAACAGGAAACAGCAATTCCCTGAGTACGTGGTTATGAAGGGAAAAACACACTTAATTTTTTACATTTCCTCTTGCATTGCTACTTTGCTTTTACATACTTTTTTAAGCTGTATTGCTTCTTCCAGTTGTTTAAATTCCTCTGTAGCTCTTAAAATTTGTTGTTCTGCCTTTTCTATTTCACCATGTAGTTCTGATAGTCGAGTTTGTGCTGCAAATTGAAAAACCATGTACACAGACATGCAAGAAAAATCTTGATTTCTCAAATTTCTATGAGATTTTTTTTACTTAACAATACCACCGCCTCCCAATTAAATTCTGTCATTATAGATACAGAAGTTTTAAAAAAATAATTTCTTACAACAGTTTTCCTCTCAGTCTCTAGTTTCATGAAAGGCTACAGGACTATAATTGATAATTTGTAAAATCCTTAACATAAAAGGGACTTTACTTATGTTCAATACTAAACTCTTCTGAGAGAATAAGGATTTTATTGGTGGATACGCACTTCTATGTCACTAAGTTATAATTAGGTTCAAGCTGTAACAAAAACCCTGTGTTTGAGGTAATTACTTTATGATAGGGCTCAAAATCAAGAAATTCACCACTGAACACTCTTCCAGCTGGGGGTGATCTCCAATCAATTGCTCGCTACCTCAAATTTCTAATTTCTGGGCCACCTGGGTGGCTCAGTTGGTTAAGCGTCTGACTTCGCCTCAGGTCACGATTTCACGGTTTGTGGGTTCGAGCCCGGCATCAGGCTCTGTGCTGACAGCTAGCTCAGGGCCTGGAGCCTGTTTCAGATTCTGTGTCTCCCTCTTGCTCTGACCCTCCCCGATCATATGCTAGCTCTCTTTCTCTCTCTCAGAAATAAATAAAACATTAAAAAAAATTTTTTTTAATTCTAATTTCTTTCTCCCTCCCTCCCTATAAAACTGCCTCCTATAAAACCACGAGCCCCTTGAAGCTAGTCTACACAAATATCTGATTTATTTCTGCTTCCCTCATCCAGAACTTTACATAGAGTGCATGAGATGGATATCTCAGGTCTCTTTTCTCCCCTCTCCACGTCAGCTTCTCTACTGGCCTTCCATGTTTTCTACTTCGCTACCTACCAAGAAAGATGAGCTACTCTGCTGGATTGTGAAGAGCCTCACAACGGACCAAAATTACTAAGGGAATGCATAAACTCAGCTCTTCTTTCTGCCTCCGTATCCATGAAGTTCGCTGGGTAAGTGGAGTTTTCCACTGGCAGGGTCTTTGGATTGACTTCTTCTTTGTGACTTGCCAGGAAGTGGCAAGATCCTTTCAATCAGATGTTTTGGGACAGGTTGGTAAAAGTCAGAAGCTGGTCTTAGGCCCAAGCCTGAGGAGGGTGCACTGATCCAGCTTATCCAAAGTACTGTTTAGGTTTTGGCTCCATGCATAGTAATCAGTTCAGTGTACTTGTTACAATTATGACCAATTAGCCTTTGAATGTACAGCTCCAATGGTGAGAAGGACCTGCTGGCGGGTCAAGATTTAAGCATTCTTGGGGCGCCTGGGTGGCTCAGTCAATTAAGACTCCGACTTCAGCTCAGGTCATGATCTCATGGTTCATGAGTTCAAGCCCCGCATCAGGGTCTGTGCTGACAGCTCAGAGCCTGGAGCCTGCTTTGGATTCTGTGTCTCCCTCTCTCTCAGCCCCTGCCCCACTCATGCTCTGTCTCTCTCTCTCACACACACACAAAAGTAAATGAACATTTAAAATTACAAAAAAAAAAAGATTTAAGCATTTTTGGATCCCCTGGACATATTGCCATCAAACGTAATAGGAATCATTAAAAAATAATTTGTTCAATGAATTACTACTTTTGTTTTAGGCTTTTCATGTAAACAACACTATAATAAATACCTTCAGCATGATTACTTAAAAGAATTCTAGAACAAAATTCGCCTATATATATATATCTCCAATCTTTTTACATTTTTAAAGAATTTAAAATTTTTGCTAACCTGCACTTATTTTTTTTTCTTTGTCTTCCAGTTGTATGTCCAGTGGCACATGTGCTCTCAAGTTCACGCACTCATCTCTGAGTTGTTCCCCTTCATCTGGCTCCACCTTGGTGATCTTTATGGTCTGGGCATTTGGAACAATGTAACTCTCTGTAGTGAACATATTTCTCTTGTATCTGGATTTGCCAATGTAAGGACTTTCATCTGGGGTTTTATCAATTTCAACATACTAAAAGCAAAATAAGTAAAGATTTATGGTTTAATAAGTAACTTCTAAGCAGCCAGGTGAAAAATATATACCATTTTATTTTATCTTACTCTTAACATACCAAAAAAGAATGAGACCAAAAAATGGTCTCAAAGTGTTCCTCTTCCTATCCCCAAAGAGTGGGTTTAGCTTGGCTGATTAAAGAACTACCTACAGTTAAGTAGGTAGATTAGCACTGCTTAATCTCTCAAATCAGAAATTTCAATGTTTTATTTTGGTTTCTTAGCTGTTATGTAAGTAAAATCCCACCTAATAAGTGGTAATAATTGAATTTTTTACAAAATAATATATGATATTGGTTGGAATCACAGATTCCCTTGGGAGCTTTTTACCTCTTTTGGAGGCTGCCTTAGCTTACTGAACCAAAAAATTCACTTATTCAAGCAAAATACGTTTACTCTGCTGATACCCTCAAAACAAGAAAGTGGAATGGTTACTGATAAAGTCCTTTGAACAGTTCTTTCTACCATCTGCCTTCCCGACTCCACTCCGTGCTGACGTTAACTCTGGATTGCTAAAAAGTTTCACTCACCTCTGATGGATAATAATTTAGCGGCTCAAATTTGGCATCAATTTTATAAAAGGCCAATTCCTGTTCCATCTCATACTGTTTTTGACATGCTCGCATTAGTTCCATGGTCTTCTGTTTTAGCTATTGGCCCAATTTGGTATGAAACAACAGGGTAAGTTAGTATAAAGGTATGATGGTATGGCAAGTTCTAATCGTAACTAATACTTAGATTGTTTTAAACCCCACAGCAAATAGCAGAACATTCACAGCATTTTATTTTCATTCTAAAGGATTATAAAGAATGCAATATAAAACTATCATTTCATAAGAGATCACATAAAAGACCTTTGAAGTTTATATGCTATTTCAGGATATAATGAATAATAAAGATTTAAAGCTCATTTAAATGTGCTTTCTCCAAACACAAAAATAATTCTGTATCAATTATTTTAAAGTAATCTATTAAGTACCTGCTTCCTGATTTTCCAATAAAAAGTTAACAATAATTTATTTAACTTACTCTGTAATTTTAATGATAGCTTCAAATTATGGATGGAAATGATATTTGGGACTAATTACAAAGGAGTCACAAGAAGGAGTGAGAAGGACGAAAGTAAGAGATTGGTTTTAATTATTGTACTATTGTTGCTGTAGTATCTCAGTTTTCTGAATATAATTCTTTGTAATAGAGGATAAAGGATGTAAATAATGCCAATCAGATCCCAATATGTAATATTACATTTTTAATTAATTCTCCTATAACATTTTACTTATTCTTAGAAATTTTTAGAGCTAGAAGAAAAGAGATCATCCAATTTAATTATCTGAAATATAAATAAAGAAATTGAGTCCGAGATCGGTGAACTGACTTGTCCAAAGTTACATATTAGATTAGTGGCAGATTTGCTAAATATTTTATTAACTACCACTATGAGCCCCCTTTCTACTTAACCAATCCGGTGAGTTCATTTCAAAGGTCCGCTAAGTGATTTTTGCCTTTTTTTTTTTTTGACAGTGTCTGATAGAAGTTCCCAGACAAAAACATGCAGAAAAACTTCTTTAATATAAAAATGCAAGCTAAAGAGAATAAAACATAAACAGACATGAACATTTTACAAGGCCCAGGAAATCAAAGTCGTGCAAGATTTAGCTTACAGTCATCTCCTGATTATCCATCAAAATAGAAGTAAGGCTAACTGGGATAACAGGTCATCTTGATCGAGTACTCACTGTATCCAAGACACTGTGCTAAGCCTTCTTTACGTGTGCTGTCACACTGAATCTTCACAACTACCCTATGAGAAGATAAGAGCTGCACCAGGAGGTTAGAGAAATTGCCCAATGGCACAACTTGTCATGGAAGAGGCAGAGTTCAATTCCAAGTCTCCTGGATTTCAAATCCAACACTCTTGTCTGCTGCTACAGGGTGCCCAGCTCCTTACCCACACTGATGCTCTCACTGAATGCTCTTAAGTCCCTGAATCTCAAGAAAGCATCCCACAACTAACAGCGTCAGCTCATCTTGGGCTTCTCTTCCCAAAGACCATTGACAGTATGGCCCAAACAAAGGCAACTGTGATGGGATCCATGGACAATGCAGGGACTTGTCTTTGCAGGCAAATAACACATACTCTGTGCATTTTAAAATTACCTTTGATAGAGTTAGGTTTAGCATTTAGTAAGCATTCAATAAATGGCTACTGAAGAAATACATAAATGAGAGCAAATCAGGAGTCTAAGGACCTGGAAAGTAAGGCTAGTCACGGTACTCGCTGTGGATAACCAAGAGCTGACTGCAGTTAACATATTTACCAATAAGAAAAATGATACAACCTCTTTCCTTCACGTTCAAATTCACAGTCCTATATACACATCCATTAAAAAAAAATTACGTATACACACACACAAGCACATTTCTTGAGAAGGCAAGCCAGATTCAAAACTTAAAATGTACATAAGCATATTAATACAAGGTATCATGCAAACCATGGAAAACAGTGTGCAATTCATCCCTGAAGTAACTACCTTTAAGGAGGAATAAAGAATCGGCAGAAAATGCTCTGCAAGAAACCAAGACAAGGGCTAAAAAGAGAAAAAAGCAAACAGAGACCATCACCTGGAGAACTGCCAAGAGTTAAGCTGTAGGAATAGAAGCTGCTCGTTACTGAAAACTTACCTTAGGAAGATAATGTTATTAGAACCTGCACCGTTCTTATAGGTACACATTTTATCATCATTTTATGTTACAGTTTTACCACCTTCCATTACTTACTAATTCAACTCAAATTATTTTCACACTTATTACCTTACTTCATCCTCACAACTCTGTGAGGCTGGCAGGACTTGTAAAAAGACAAAGAGTAATATTAACATTAAAGTTAATTAAAGTTAATATTTGTTGGTGGCAGGAGAGGAGGAAGACTATTATAGTTTAAATGGCACCAGAAGTTTAACTTCATTGTCACTACATTTCTTTCTTTTTTTTTTTTTTTTTTTTTTTTTAGTGTTTTAGTTATTTCTGAGAGAGAAAGAGAGAGAGAGACAGCGTGAACAGGGTGGGGGGGGGGGGCAGAAAGAGAGGGAGATACAGAATCCGTAACAGACTCCAGGCTCTGAGCTAGCTGTCAGCACAGAGCCCGATGCGGGGCTCAAACCCACAAACCGTGAGATCATGACCTGAGCCGAAGTCTGACGCTTAACCGACTGAGCCACCCAGGCACCCCTGTCACTACATTTCTTTTATAGGTTAATTGACCTACTACCTGAAGAATTACTTCATGAAACTGGAAAGCATTATACAACTGGAGAAAATATTATCACCAGATATTCTGCAGAAGGTAATGGAAAGTGTTTTTCAAAAGTAGGCTCTTAGAATAAGATCCAGAATTATTTTTGTAACATAGTCTAGTCTTCTAGCATAATGAAAGAACAGGCAAAACAGTATGAATTTAAAGAATTTAAAGAAGAAATACAAGATAGCCAATAAACACATATGCAATACTCAACTCTCCAACAACTAAACAAAAGTGAAATTAAAGCAATGAGATTCTGCTTTTTTCCTATCCTATTTACAAGTTCAAAATAACAGTATCAAGTGGGGAATTTGGACTATTTCACTCCATGCTGGAGAAGTATAAAGCTGGTATAAGCTTTTAATATTTACTAAAACTTAACATGCAAATTACACAGTAATTCCATTTATGATTCCTTTTAATTTTTTAAAATGTATTTCTGAGAGAAAGAGAGAGAGAGAGCAGGGGAGGGTCAGAGAAAGAGGGAGACACAGAATCTGAAGCGGGCTCCAGGCTCTGAGCTCACTGTCAGCACAGAGCCCGACGCAGGGCTCGAACCCACAAACAGTGAGATCATGACCTGAGCCGAAGTTGGATGCTTAACCGACTAAGCCACCCAGGTGCCCCTAATTTTTTTAATTGTAGAAAGAGAGAGAGAATGAGTGTGGAAGATGGGCAAAGGGAAAAAATAGAGAGACTCTTAGGCAAGCTCTGAGGGAGCCCAATGCTGTGCTTGATCCCATCACCCTGGGATCGTGATCTGAACCAAAATCAAGAGTCAGATGTTCAACCAACTGAGACACCTAGGTGTTCCTAAACTTTTTCTTGAACTCATAACCCTGAGACTGAGAGTCACATGCTCTACCAACAGAGCCAGCCAGGTGCCCCAACTTGTGATTTATACTAAGGAATTACTATTCTGAATGCATAGGTATATATACACATAGATATTTCTCTGTAGTATTGTTTCTTTTTTTCTGCAGTATTGTTTCTAGTAAAAAGTGGAAGCAATCTAAATATTCATCAATAAGAGTAGGTTAAATAAATTATGGAGTACCCATATAATGGAACACAATACATACTTTGAAAAAAAAATAGAGATTTGTGTTATGTGTATATGCACATGTGGGTATGTTTCTTAACCTGAAGAGCTATGATATATATACTGTTTTGTAAAGAATAGATGCAAAATTAAAACTATAGTTTCTTATCACAAACTATTTAGGGATACACATATTTAATTACATATATATTACATAACATTTTATAAGCACAGAAAACAAAAAGAATGCATATTAACATCCAGGAGATAGGGAAGAGAAAGAGTGAAACCCTCATTTTCTACTGTATACACTGTGTTGTCAAAATTCGTTATGATAAATATAAAATAACTTTGTATGTAAATATGTTTTTAAATGGTTAATGGAAAAAATAACATAATGACATAAAGAAGAACAATATCTTCTAGCCAAAAATTTAGTGAAAAAAAAGCCCAGCAAGAGCTGATGACAAATAACAAAACATTTATTCACAGCATAAACATAAAAAAGATCAGTAACTCAGGAAAATTTATTAAATGTTCATAAATATCGAGTCATACTATAGTAAGTACTGTTTTTTATATTTGTATTTTACTTTTTTAAAGTTTCATTTATTATTTATTTTTAAGTAGGCCACATGCCCCACATGGGGCTTGAACTCATGAACTCAAGATCAAGAGTCATACGCTCTACTGACTGAGCCAGCCAGGTGCTCCTATATTTGTCTTTTGCTTTTAAGTTTATTTATTTATTTTGAGAAAGGGAGAGAGAATGCATGACCACCTGCCAATGGGGGCGTGGAAGAGAAATGGGGAGAGAGAATCCCAAGCAGGCTTCTTGCTGTCAGCACAGAGCATAACGCATAGAGCATAACCCAGGGCTTGAACTCACGAACTGTGAGATCATGAAATCAAGAGTCAGACACAATTGACTGAGCCACCCAGGTGCCTCTGTATTTGTATTTTATTTATTTATTTTTTTTAATTTTTTTATGTTTTTTTTTTCATTTATTTCTAGGAGAGAGAAAGAGACAGCATGAGCAGGGGAGGGTCAGAGAGAGAGGGAGTCACAGACCGAAACAGGCTCCAGGCTCTGAG